>NC_090352.1:40633301-40705801 GCF_035084215.1 Heptranchias perlo | reverse complement strand
TGGGGAGTACACGTCAGAGGCAGCCCCTCCTGACAAACGTATACCCCCCCATGCCTTGTGAAAAAGGGGCTAGCAACATTTTTCTTTTGGTTAAAGTCTGTTGCGTATCATGGTGGAAGGGTTTGTCTAGTCCAGTGCCAGTGATTGACGAGTCCAGGGTTCACCAACCGACCTGAGATCATCCTCACGGTCTGGAGAGAACGTTCCACTGAGTTGACATCTGACCCAGTAAGGACACATCTGCACAGAGGTTGGGAAAGCTGGTATCATATGCTGCACAGATCAAAGGACTTAATGAGCTAGTTTGTTGGGAAGATCTGGACTCTACCACTTTGCATAAAGAAAGAACTTGCATTTATACAGAACCTTTCGAGAGCTCTGGACATTCCAAAGCGCTTCACAGCTACTGAATTACTTTTGAAATTCAGTCACTGTTATTTTGTAGGCAGATGTGGCAGCTAATTTGCAAACAGCAATGAGACGAATGGCCAGTTAATGGGTTTGGTTGGTGTTGATGGAGAAATGTGGGCCAGCATTAGGCATATTGGCCTGTCTGTCAGCTGCTGTGTGTTCCTAGTGTTTGTTTTTTTTATTTCGAGTTTCCCAGTATCTAGTTTCTCTCAATATCTTCATTACCTTTTTTAAAAATGTTTTTACATCATCCACCTTCTCCCTGCCTCCTCCTTTTTAATAAACCTTGTTTTGGCAATCACCCATTATCTCATTTACTCCTAACCTTTTTGTTTTTTTAATCACTCATTCTCGAGATGTCGGCATCACTGACCAGGCCGGCATTTCTTGTCCATCCCTAGTTGCCCTGAGAAGGTGGTCGTGATCTTATAAATGGGGGGCTCGCTCGGCCACTTCAGAGGGAGGTTAAGAGTCAACCACGTTGATGTGGGACTGGAGTCACATTTAGGCCCAGACCGGGTAAGGACGGCAGGTTTCCTTCCCTAAAGGACACCATTGAACCAGTTGGGTTTTTACAACAATCAGGCAGTTTCATGGTCACTTTTAATGATTCCAGCTTTTTTATTTCCAGATTTTGTTTAACTGAGTTCAAATTATCAAACTGTGATTTGAATTCATGTTCTCTGGATTACTAGTCAAGTAACATAACCACTACACCACCCTACCAGTTAGAATCATAAAGGGTTACAACACGGAAGGAGGCCATTCGACCCATGAAGTCCATGCCGGCTCTCTGCAAGAGCAATCCAGCTAGTCCCACTCCCCCGCCCTATCCCCGTAGCCCTGCAAATTTTTTCCTTTCATGTACTTATCCAGTTCCCTTTTGAAGGCCATGATTGAATCTGCCTCCACCACCCCCTCGGGCAGTGCATTCCAGATCCTGACCACTCGCTGTGTAAAAAGGTTTTTCCTCATGTCACCTTTGGTTCTTTTGCCGATCACCTTAAATCTATGTCCTCTGATTCTTAACCCTTCCGCCAAATGGAACAGTTTCTCTCTATCTACTCTGTCTAGACCCTTCATGATTTTGAACACCTCGATCAAATCTCCTCGCAACCGTCTCTGTTCCAAGGAGAACAACCCCAGCTTCTCCAGTCTATCCTCGTAACTAAAGTCCCTCAACCCTGGAATCATTCTAGTAAATCTCTTCTGCACCCTCTCTAAGGCCTTTACATCTTTCCTGAAGTGCGGTGCCCAGAACTGGACACAATACTCCAGTTGTGGCTGAACCAGTCTATCTTCGCTTCCATACTTTTGTACCCTATGCCTCTATTTATAAAGCCCAGGATCCTGTATGCTTTTTTTAACTGCTTTCTCAACCTGCCCTGCGACCTTCAGCAATTTGTGCACATATACCCTCAGATCTCTCAGTTCCTGTACCCCTTTTAGAGTTGTGCCCTCCTAGTTTATATTGCCTCTCCTCGTTCTTCCTACCGAAATGTATCACTTTGCAGTTTTTCTGCATTAAATTTCATCTGCCACGTGTCTACCAATTCCACCAGCCTGTCTATATCTCTTGAAGTCTATCACTATCCTCCTCACTGTTTACTACCCTTCTAAGTTTTGTGTTATCTGCAAATTTTGAAATTGTGCCCTGTACACCCCCAAGTCCAAGTCATTAATATATATCAAGAAAAACAGTGGTCCCAGCACCGACCCCTGGGGAACACCACTGTACACCTCCCTCCAGTCCGAAAAACAACCATTCACCACTACTCTCTGTTTCCTGTCTCTTAGCCAATTCTGTTTCCATGTTGCGACTGCCCCCTTTATTCCATGGGCTTCAATCTTGATGATAAGCCTACCGTGCGGCATTTTATCAAATGCCTTTTGAAAGTCCATATACACCACATCAACCGCATTGCCCTCATCGACCCTCTCTGTTACCTCATCAAAAAACTCTATCAGATTTGTTAAACACGATTTGCCTTTAGCCAATCCATGCTGGCTTTCCCTAATCAATCCACACTCGTCCAAGTGACTTAATTCTGTCCTGTATTATGAACAAGGGTGTAACATTTGCAGTTGTCCAGTTCTCTGACACCAACCCCTTATCTACGGAGGTTTAAGTCCATTAAATTGTTTGCTTTATCTTTCAGTTCTGATGAAGGATCATTGCCTTTCTCCTTTATATTTTCCACTTTTTTTTTGTTTTTATTTCAGAAGTTAGTAGGACCCTGACAGAACTTTTATAAAGAAAGAAAGAACTTGCATTTATATAACACCTTTCACAATCTCAGGACTTCCCAAAGCATTTCACAGGCAGTGAAGCACTATTTTAGGTCTTGTATTGTGTAAGGAGACAGGGTTAATTAGTAATCTCACAGTAAAGGATCCTCTGGGGAAGAGTAATCATAATATGATAGAATTTCACATTGAGTTTGAGAGTGATGTCCGAAACTAGAGCCTTAAACTTAAATAAAGCCAATTACATAGGTATGAGGGGCGAGTTATCAAAGGTAGATTGGGAAATTAGATTAAAAGATATGATGATAGATAAACAATGACAAACATTTAAAGAAATATTTCAATATTCTCAACAAATATGAATATAAAAACGCCACAGGAAAAGTGACTAATCTGTGGCTAACTAAAGAAGTTAAGGATAGTATCAGATTAAAAGAAGAGGCTTATAATATTGCGAAGAAGAGAAGTAAGCCTGGGGATTGGGAATTTTAGAAACCAGCAAAGGATGACCAAAAAATTGATGATAAGGGAGAAAATAGAATATGAAAGTAAACTAGTAAGAAATATAAAAATGGATTGTAAGAGCTTCTAAAAGTATGAAAAAAGGAAGAGAGTAGCGAAAGTAAATGTTGGTCCCTTAGAGGCTGAGACAGGAGAAATTATAACTGGGAATAAGGAAATGGCAGAGACGTAAAAACAAATATTTAGTGTGTGTCTTCGCAGTGGAAGACACAAAAAACATACCAGAAATAGTGGGGAACCAAGGGGCTAATGAGAGTGAGGAACTGAAAGTAATTAATATCAGTAGAGAAAAAGTACTGGAGAAACTAATGGGGACTAAAAGCCGACAAATCCCCTGGACCTGATGGCCTACAGCCTAGGGTTCGAAAAGAGGTGGCTGCAGAGATAGTGGATGCATTGGTTATGATCGTCCAAAATTCCCTAGATTCTAGAATAGTCCCAATGGATTGGAAGATGGCAAATGTAACACTGCTATTCAAGAAAGGAGCGAGAGAAAAAACAGGGAACTACAGGCCAGTTAGTCTGACATCAGTCTTCGGGAAAATACTGGAATCCAGTATTAAGGAAGTGGTAACAGGGCACTTAGAAAATCATAATATGATTGGGCAGAGTCAACATGGTTTTATGAAAAGGAAATTGTGTTTGACAAATTTATTAGAGTTTTTTGAGGATGTAACTAGCAGGGTAGATAAAGGAGAACCAGTGGATGGAGTATATTTGGGTTTTCAAAAGGCGTTTGATAAGGTGCCACATAAAAGGCTGTTACGCAAGATAAGGGCCCGTGGGGTTGGGGGTAATATATTAGCATGGATAGAGGATTGGTTAATGGACAGAAAACAGAGTAGGGATAAACGGGTCATTTTCAGGTTGTCAGGCTGTAACTAGTGGGGTGCTGCAAGGATCAGTGCTTGGGCCTCAGCTATTTACAATCTATATTAATGACTTAGATGAAGGGATCGGGTGTAATGTATCCAAGTTTGCTGCCGATACAAAGCTAGGTGGGAGAGTAAGCTTGTGGAGGACACAAAGAGTCTGGAATACTGTGTATAATTTTGGTCTCCTTATCTAAGGAAGGATATACTTGCCTTCGAGGCAGTGCAACAAAGGTTCACTAGATTGATTCCTGGGAAGAGAGGATTGTCCTATGAGGAGAGATTAAGTAGAATGGGCCTAAACTCTCGAGTTTAGAAGAATGAGAGGTGATCTCTTTGAAACATACAAGATTCTGACGAGGCCTGACAGGGTAGATGCTGAGAGGTTGTTTCCCCTGGCTGGAGAGTCTAGAACTAGGGGGCATAGTCTCAGGATAAGGGGTCGGCCATTTAAGACTGAGATGAGGAGGAATTTCTTCACTCAGAGGGTTGTGAATCTTTGGAATTCTCTACCCCAGAGGGCTGTGGATGCTGAGTCGTTGAGTATATTCAAGGCTGAGATAGGTAGATTTTTGGACTCTGGGGGAGTAAAGGGATATTTGGATCGAGCAGGAAAGTGGAGTTGAGATCGAAGATCAGCCAAGTTCTTATTGAATGGCAGAGGAGGCTCGAGGGGCCAAATGGCCTACTCCTGCTCCTATTATGTTCTTATGAAGTGCAATTACTGTAATGTAGGATGTACATGTGGCATAATTAATGCGAAATACCCCATTCTGTTTCTAGGTTCCTCTGGTCCTTTGTTGCATTGTTTCATTATTAACTTCTTCACAGATAGAAATATCATTTAAACCCAGTAACTTTCTGTGTGGTTTGGAGGACCTGTCTTTTAATATAGAGCATTCTGAGTTACTGCACTTCTCCTCAGGTTTGAGATTTGAGCAGGTAGTGGAGATTCTGGAGATGGTGTATGATGTTTGCCTATTCCGTTCTAGCGTCATCATCACGATAGGCGAGCAGTGTAAAAGCCAAAAGAAATTAAACCGTACATTTTCACAGAGGGAGCCAAACTCATGTGACCTCTTTCACATGAAGGCAGTTCCTTCCCCCTCCCATGCAATCACCTACATTTCCAAGCCAGATTCCATGAATTTTCATGATGTGGAGATGCCGGTGATGGACTTGGGTGGACAAATGTAAGGAGTCTTACAACACCAGGTTATAGTCCAACAGCTTTATTTGAAATCACAAGCTTTCGGAGGCTTCCTCCTTCGTCAGGTGAGTGTAGGATTCCATAAAGTTACAGCATATATAGTCAGAGAACAATGCCTGGTGATTACAGATAATCTTTCCAACTGCCTGTTATCAAGGCAATCAAAGGAGTTGAATAGTGTTCAGACAGAGAAACATTACATACAAGACTACTGAATACACAAACAGTCAGAACACAAAGACAGAGAGAGAGAGAGAGAAACATCCGAAAGGCAGAGAAAGAGAGAGAATGACCAGTTGTATTAAAAACAGTTAACCTTTTCGCTGGTGGGGTTACATGTAGCGTGACATGAACCCAAGATCCCGGTTGAGGCCGTCCTCATGGGTGCGGAACTTGGCTATCAATTTCTGCTCGACGATTTTGCATTGTCGTGTGTCTCGAAGGCCGCCTTGGAGTACGCTTACCCGAAGATCGGTGGCTGAATGCCCTTGACTGCTGAAGTGTTCCCCGACTGGGAGGGAACCCTCCTGTCTGGAGATTGTTGCGCGGTGTCCGTTCATCCGTTGTCGCAGTGTCTGCATGGTCTCACCGATGTACCATGCTCCGGGGCATCCTTTCCTGCAACGTATGAGGTAGATAACGTTGGCCGAGTCACAGGAGTATGAACCATGTACCTGGTGGGTGGTGTCCTCTCGTGTGATGGTGGTATCTGTGTCGATGATCTGGCATATCTTGCAGAGGTTGCTGTGGCAGGGTTGTGTGGTGGTGTGGACGCTGTTCTCCTGAAAGCTGGGTAATTTGCTGCGAACGATGGTCTGTTTGAGGTTGGGTGGCTGTTTGAAGGCGAGTAGTGGAGGTGTGGGGATGGCCTTAGCGAGGTGTTCGTCGTCATCGATGACATGTTGAAGGCTGCGAAGAACATGGCGTAGTTTCTCCGCTCCAGGGAAGTACTGGACGACGAAGGGTACTCTGTTGGTTGTGTCCCGTGTTTGTCTTCTGAGGAGGTCTATGCGATTTTTCGCTGTGGCCCGTCGGAACTGTCGATCGACGAGTCGAGCGTCATATCCCGTTCTTACGAGGGCGTCTTTCAGCGTCTGTAGGTGTCCATCACGTACCTCCTCGTCTGAGCAAATCCTGTGTATTCGCAGGGCCTGTCCATAGGGGATGGCCTGCTACACGTAACCCCACCAGCGAAAAAAAGTTATCTGTTTTTAATACAACTGGTCATTCTCTCTCTTTCTCTGCCTTTCGGATGTTTCTCTCTCTCTCTCTCTGTCTTTGTGTTCTGACTGTTTGTGTATTCAGTAGTCTTGTATGTAATGTCTCTCTGTCTGAACACTATTCAATTCCTTTGATTGCCTTGATAACGGGCAGTTGGAAAGATTATCTGTAATCACCAGGCATTGTTCTCTGACTATATATGCTGTAACTTTATGGAATCCCACACTCACCTGACGAAGGAGGAAGCCTCCGAAGGCTTGTGATTTCAAATAAAGCTGTTGGACTATAACCTGGTGTTGTAAGACTCCTTACATGAATTTTCATGGTTGATGATGGGGTATTTAAAGGGATAATATCGTGCTGCAGAAATGAAATTCTATCAAACCATTTCAGGACTGTTAAAGACAGCGGCAGCCCCGGAGTGCCCACTAATATTGGCCGTAGAGATATTTTGGAACAGTTATAGAGGCATGAGGTACATAGAATCATAGAATGGTTCCAGCACAGAAGGATGCCATTTGGCCCATCGAGTCCGTGCCGGCTCTTTGTAAGAGAAATCCAGTTAGTCCCATTCCCCCGCTCTTTCCCTATCACCCTGCAAATTTTTCCCTTCAAGTTGATTGGAGGGTGGCAAATGTAACCCCACTATTTAAAAAAGGAGGGAGAGAAAAAACGGAATTACAGACCAGTTAGCCTAACATCAGTAGTGGGGAAAATGCTGGAGTCTATTATAAAAGAGGTGTTAACAGAACACTTGGAGGGCATTAACGGGATTGGACAAAGTCAGCATGGGTTTATGAAAGGGAAATCATGCTTAACAAATCTACTGGAGTTTTTTGAGGATGTAACTAGTAGAATAGATAGGGGAGAACCAGTGGATGTGGTGTATTTGGATTTTTAGAAGGCTTTTGATAAGGTCCCACACAAGAGGTTAGTGTGCAAAATTAAAGCACATGGGATTGGGGGGAATATACTGGCATGGATTGAGAATTGGTTGACAGACAGGAAACAGAGAGTAGGAATAAACGGGTCTTTTTCCGGGTGGCAGGCAGTGACTAGTGGGGTACCGCAGGGATCAGTGCTTGGGCCCCAGCTATTCACAATATATATCAATGATTTGGATGAGGGAACTGAATGTAACATTTCCAAGTTTGCAGACGACATAAAACTGGGGTGGAATGTGAGCTGTGAGGAGGATGCAAAGAAGATCCAATGTGATTTAGACAAGTTGGGTGAGTGGGCAAGAACATGGCAGATGCAGTATAACGTGGATAAATGTGAGGTTATCCACTTTGGTTGTAAAAACAGAAAGACAGATTATTATCTGAACAGTGATAGATTGGGAAAAGGGGAGGTGCAACGAGACCTGGGTGTCCTTGTACACCAGTCGCTGAAAGTGAGCATTCAGGTACAGCAAGCAGTTAGGAAGGTGAATGGTATGTTGGCCTTCACTGCAAGAGAATTTGAGTACAGGAGCAAGGATGTCTTACTGCAGTTATACAGGGCCATGGTAAGACCACATCTGGAATATTGTGTGCAGTTTTTGTCTCCTTATCTGAGGAAGGATGTCCTTGCCATGGAGGGAGTGCAACGAAGGTTTACCAGACTGATTCCTGGGATGGCAGGACTGACGTATGAGGAGAGATTGGGTCGACTAGGCCTATATTCACTAGAGTTTAGAAGAATGAGAGGTGATGTCATTGAAACATATAAAATTCTAACAGGACTAGACAGACTAGATGCAGGGAGGATGTTCCCGATGGCTGGGGAGTCCAGAACCGGGGTCACAGTCTCAGGATACGGGGTATGCCATTTAGAACCGAGATGAGGAGAAATTTCTTCACTGAGGGTGGTGAACCTGTGGAATTCTCTACCACAGAAGGCAGTGGAGGCCAAGTCATTAGATGTATTCAAGAAGGAGATAGATATATTTCTTAATGCTAAAGGGATCAAGGGATATGGGGAAAAAGTGAAAACAGGGTACTGAGTTAGATGATCAGCCGTGATCGTTTTGAATGGCGGAGCAGACCCGAAGGGCCGAATGGCCTGCTCTTGCTCCTATTTTCTATGTTTCTAAGTATTTATCCAATTCCTTTTTGAAAGCCACGATTGAATCTGCCTCCACCGCCCTTTCAGGCCACGCATTTCAGATCATTACTCGCTGCGGAAAAATATTTTTCCTCATTACGGCTTTGGTTCTTTTGCCAATCACCTTAAATCATAGAATGATAGAAATTTACGGCACAGAAGGAGGCCATTCAACCCATCGTGTCTGTGCTGGCTGAAAAAGAGCTATGCAGCCCAATCCCACTTTCCAGCTCTTGGTCCGTAGTCCTGTAGTTTACGGCACTTCAGGTGCACATCCAGGTACTTTTTAAATGCAATGAGGGTTTCTGCCTCTCCCACCCTTTCAGGCAGTGAGTTCCAGACCCCCACCACCCTCTGGGGGAAAAAAATTCTCCTCAACTCCCCTCTAATCCTTTTACCAATTACTTTAAATCTATGCGCCCTGGTTATTGACCCCTCTGCTAAGGGAAATAGGTCCTTCCTATCCACTCTATCTAGGCCCCTCATAATTTTATACACCTCAATTAGATCTCCCCTCAGCCTCCTCTGTTCCAAAGAAAACAATCCCAGCCTATCCAATCTTTCCTCATGGATAAAATTCTCCAGTCCTGGCAACATATGGTATATATTAATGATTTGGATTTTAATGTAGTGGGAATGATTAAGAAGTTTGCAGATGATACAAAAATTGGCCGTGTGGTTGATAGTGAGGAGGAAAGCTGTAGACAGCAGGAAGATATCAATGGACTGGTCAGGTGGGCAGAGAAGTGGCAAATGGAATTCAATCTGGAGAAGTGTGAAGTAATGCATTTGGGGAGGGCAAACAAGGCAAGGGAATAGACAATAAATGGGAGGATACTGAGAGGTGTAGAGGAAGAGAGGGACCTTGGAGTGCATATCCACAGATCCCTGAAGGTAGCAGGACAGGTAGAGAAGGTGGTTAAGAAGGCATACGGGATACTTTCCTTTATTAGCCGAGGCATAGAGTATAGATCGAATCGGGCCAGGACCTACTCCGTTAATGGTAGGGCGTTGGGGAGAGTTATAGAACAAAGAGATCTAGGAGTACAGATTCATAGCTCCTTGAAAGTGGAGTCACAGGTGGATAGGGTGGTGAAGAAGGCATTCGGCATGCTTGGTTTCATTGGTCAGAACATTGAATGCAGGAGTTGGGATGTCTTGTTGAAGTTGTACAGGGCATTGGTGAGGCCACACTTGGAATACTGTGTACAGTTCTGGTCACCCTATTATAGAAAGGATATTATTAAACTAGAAAGAGTGCAGAAAAGATTTACTAGGATGCTACCGGGACTTGATGGTTTGACTTACAGGGAGAGGTTAGACAGACTGGGACTTTTTTCCCTGGAGAGTAGGAGGTTAAGGGATGATCTTATAGAAGTCTATAAAATAATGAGGGGCATAGATAAGGTAGATAGTCAAAATCTTTTCCCAAAGGTAGGGGAGTCTATAACGAGGGGGCACAGATTTAAGGTGAGAGGGGAGAGATACAAAAGGGTCCAGAGGGGCAATTTTTTTCACTCAAAGGGTGGTGAGTGTCTGGAACGAGCTGCCAGAGGCAGTAGTAGAGGCGGGTACAATTTTGTCTTTTAAAAAGCATTTGGACAGTTACATGGGTAAGATGGGTATAGAGGGATATGGGCCAAGTGCAGGCAATTGGGACTAGCTTAGTGGTATAAACTGGGCGACATGGACATGTTGGGCCGAAGGGCCTGTTTCCATGTTGTAACTTCTATGATTCTATGATTCTAAGTTCAGGGAGCTTATGCTAGAACTGTATAAAACATTGGTTAGGCCACAGCTAGAGCACTGCGTACAGTTCTGGTCACCACATTACAGGAAGGATGTGATTGCACTAGAGAGGGTGCAGAGGAGATTTACGAGGATGTTCATAGAATCATAGAAAGTTACGGCATAGAAGGAGGACATTCGGCCCATCGTGTCTGCGGCGGCCGAAGAAGTGCTATCCAGCTTAATCCCACTTCCCAGCACTTGGTCCGTAGCCCTGTGGGTTACGGCATTTCAGGAGCACATCCAAGTACTTTTTAAATGAGTTGAGGGTTTCTGCCTCTACCACCCTTTCAGGCAGTGAGTTCCAGACCCCCACCACCCTCGGTGAAAAAATTTCTCCTCAGCTCCTCTCTAATCCTTCTGCCAATTATTTTAAATCTATGCCCCCTGGTTATTGACCCCTCTGCTAAGGGAAATAGGTCCTCCCTATCCACTCTATCTCGGCCCCTCATAATTTTATACACCTCAATTAGATCTACCCTCAGCCTCCTTTGTTCCACGGTTTTATGAAAGGGAAATCATGCTTGACAAATTTATTAGAGTTTTTTGAGGATGTAACTAGCAGGGTAGATAAAGGGAAACCAGTGGATGTAGGATATTTGGATTTTCAAAAGGCATTCGATAAAGTGCCACATAAAAGGTTGTTACACAAGATAAGGGCTCATGGGGTTGGGGGTAATATATTAGCATGGATAGAGGATTGGTTAATGGACAGAAAACAGAGTAGGGATAAACGGGTCATTCTCAGGTTGTCAGGCTGTAACTAGTGGGGTGCCACAAGGATCAGTGCTCGGGCTTCAGCTATTTACAATCTATATTAATGACTTAGATGAAGGGATCGAGTGTAATGTATCCAAGTTTGCTGACTATACAAAGCTAGGTGGGAAAGTAAGCTGTGAGGAGGTCACATAGAGTCTGCAAAGGGATATAGACAGGTTAAATGAGTGGGCAAGAAGGTGGCAGATGGAGTATAATGTGGGGAAATGTGAGGTTATTCACTTTGGTAGGAAGAATAGAAAAACAGAATATTTTTTAAATGGTGAGAAACTATTAAATGTTGGTGTCCAGAGAGACCTGGGTGTCCTCGTACAAGAAACACAAAACATTAGCATGCAGGTACAGTAAGCAATTAGGAAGGCAAATGGCATGTTGTCCTTTATTGCAAGGGGGTTTGAGTACAAGAGTAAGAAAGTCTTGCTGCAATTGTACAGGGCTTTGGTGAGACCTCACTTGGGATACTGCGTACAGTTTTGGTCTCCTTATCTAAGGAAGGATATACTTGCCTTAGAGGCGGTGCAACGGAGGTTCACTAGATTAATTCCTAGGATGAGAGGATTGTCCTATGAGGAGAGATTGAGTAGAATGGGCCTATACTCTCTGGAGTTCAGAAGAATGAGAGGTGATCTCATTGAAACATAAGATTATGAGGGGGCTTGACAGAGTAGATGGTGAGAGATTGTTTCCCCTGGCTGGTGGGTCATGAACTAGAGGGCATAGTCTCAGGATAAGGGGTCGGCCAGTTAAGACTGAGATGAGGAGGAATTTCTTCACTCAGAGCATTGTGAATCTTTGGAATTCTCTACCCCAGAGGGCTGTAGATGCTGAGTCATTGAGTATATTCAAGGCTGAGATAGATAGATTCTTGGAATCAAGGGATACGGGGATCGGGCAGGAAAGTGGAGTTGAGGTTGAAGATCAGCCATGATCTGACTGAATGGCGGAGCAGGCTCGAGGGGCCGTGTGGCCTCCTCCTGCTCCTATTTCTTATGTTCTTATTAAAGAAAACAATCCCAGCCTATCCCATCTTTTCTCATAGCTAAAATTCTCCCGCCCTGGCAACATCCTCGTAAATCACCTCTGTACCCTCTCCAGTGCAATTAGTGGACATTCACTTCAACGTCCCTCTCTTCCTCTACACCTTTCAGTATCCTCCCATTTATTGTCTATTCCCTTGCCTTGTTTGCCCTCCCCAAATGCATTACCTCACACTTCTCCGGATTGAATTCCATTTGCCACTTTTCTGCCCACCTGACCAGTCCATTGATATCTTCCTGCAGTCCACAGCTTTCCTCCTCACTATCAACCACACGGCCAATTTTTGTTTCATCTGCCAACTTCTTAATCATGCCCCCTACATTTAATTCTAAATCATTGGTATATACCACAAAAAGCAAAGGACCGAGTACTGAGCCCTGCAAAACCCCACTGGAAACAGCCTTCCAGTCACAAAAATGCCTGTCAACCATTAACCTTTGCTTCCTGCTACTAAGCCAATTTTGGATCCAACTTGTCACTTTCCCTTGGATCCCATGGGCTTTTACTAGATCCTCTGGTTCTCGACTCTTCCGCCAATGGGAACAGTTTCTCTTTATTTACTCTGTCTAAACCCTTCATGATTTTGAACACTTCTATCAAATCTCCTCTCAACCTTCTCTGCTTTAAGGAAAACAACCCCAGCTTCTCCAGTCTCTCCACATAACTGAAGTCTCTCATCCCTGGAACCATTCTAGTAAATCTTTTCTGCACCCTCTCTAAGGCCTTCACATCCTTCCAAAAGTGCGGTGCCCAGAATTGGACACAATACTCCAGCTGTGGTCGAACCAGTGTTTTATAAAGGTTCAACATAACTGCCTTGCTTTTGTACGCTATGCTTCTGTTTATAAAGCCCAGGATCATGTATGTTTTTTTAACTGCTTTCTCAACCTGTCCTGCCACCCTCAAAGATTTGTGCACATATACCCCCAGATCTCTCTGTCCCTGCACCCCCTTTAGAATTGTACCCCTTAGTTTATATTGCCAAAATGTATCACTTCGCACTTCTCTGCATTAAATTTCATCTGCCATATGTCCACCCATTCCACCAGCCTGTCTGTGTCCTCTTGAAGTCTATCACTATCCTCCTCACTGTTCGTTACACTTCCAAGTTTTGGGTCATCTGCAAATTTTGAAATTGTGCCCTGTCATTAATATATATCAAAAAAAGCAGTGGTTTAAGTACCGACCCCTGGGGAACACCACTGTACACCTCCCTCCAGTCCGAAAAACAACCCTTCACTACTCTCTGTTTCCTGTCACTTAGCCAATTTCGTATCCATGCTGCCACTGCCCCTTTTATTCCGTGGGCTTCAATTTTATTGACGAGTCTATTATGTGGCACTTTATCAAGCACCTTTTGAAAGTCCATATACACAATAACAACCGCATTGCCCTCATCGACCCTCTCTGTTACCTCATCAAAAAACTCAATCAAGTTAGTTAAACATGATATACCTTTAACAAATCCGTGCTGGCTTTCCTTTATTAATCCACGCTTGTCCAAGTGACTATTAATTTTGTCCTGGATTATCGTCATTTAAAATGAGGACAGATTCGTGCTGTAAATCAGCCTTATGGAATCTGATTTTTCAGAGGTTGTTGAATATTTAGCAATGGAATTCCTCCTCTTTTGGAACTTGGTGAGATTATTGCTGAAACTGCCCAGTCTGACCAATAACATGACTAGACCATAAGACCATAAGAGATAGGAGCAGGAGTAGGCCATTCGGCCCCTCGAGCCTGCTCCGCCATTTAATGAGATCATGGCTGATCTGATTTTTACCTCAACTTCACTTTCCTGCCCTTTCCCCATATCCTTTGACTCCCTTGCTGATCAAAAATTTGTCTAACTCAGCCTTGAATGTATTCAATGACTCAGCCTCCACAGCTTTTTGGGGTAAAGAATTCCAAAGATTCACGACCCTCTGGGAGAAGAAATTCCTCCTCATTTCCGTCTTAAACGGTCGACCCCTTATTCTGAGACTATGCCCCCTAGTTTTAGATTCCCCCATGAGGGGTAATATCCTCTCAGAATCTACCCTATCGAGTCCCCTCAGAATCTTGTGTTTCAATAAGATCTCCTCTCATTCTTCTGAACTCCAATGAGTATAGACCCAACCTGTTCAATCTTTCCTCATAAGACAACCCTTCCATACCCGGAATCAACCTAGTGAACCTTCTCTGAACTGCCTCCAATGCAAGTATGTCCTTCCTTAAATAAGGGCACCAGAACTGTACGCAGTACTCCAGGTGTGGTCTCAACAGTACCCTGTACAGTTGTAGCATGACTTCCCTGCTTTTACACTCCATCCCCCTAGAAATAAAGGCCAATATTCCGTTTACCTTCCGGATTACCTGCTGCACCTGTATGTTGACTTTTTGTGTTTCATGTCCAAGGACACCCAGATCCCTCTGTACCGCAGCATTTTGTAGTATTTCTCCATTCAAATAATATTTTGCTTTTTTATTTTTGCTCCCAAAGTGGATGACTTCACATTTTCCCACATTATATTCCATCTGCCAAATTTTTGCCCATTCGCTTAACCTGTCAATATCCCTTTGCAGATACTTTGTGTCCTCATCACAACTTGCTTTTCCACCTATCTTTGTATCATCAGCAAATTTTGCCACAAGACACTCTGTTCCTTCATCCAAGTCATTGATATATATTGTAAATAGTTGAGGCCGCAGCACTGATCCCTGCGGCACCTCACTAGTTACAGATTGACAATTTGAAAATGACCCTTTTATCCCGACTCTTTGTTTTCTGTTAGTTAGCCAATCCTCTATCCATGCCACTATATTACCCCCAACACCATGAGCTCTTATCTTGTGCAGTAATCTTTTATGTGGCACCTTATCAAATGCCTTTTGGAAATCCAAATATACTGCATCCATTGGTTCCCCTTTATCCACCCTGCCCGTTACTTCCTCAAAGAACTCTAATAAATTTGTCAGACACGATTTCCCTTCATAAAACCATGTTGACTCTCCTTGTTTGTATTATGAGTCTCCAAATGTCCTGCTACTACTTCCTTAATAATGGATTCTAGCATTTTCCCAATGACAGATGTTAGGCTAACTGGTCTATAGTTACCTGCTTTCTGTCTCACTCCCTTCTTGAATAGGGGTGTTACGTTTGCGGTTTTCCAATCCGCTGGGACCTTTCCAGAATCTAGTGAATTCTGGAAGATTACAACCAATGCATCCACTATCTCTGTAGCCACTTCCTTTAAGACCCTCGGATGCAAGCCATCAGGTCCAGGGGACTTGTCAGCCTTTAGACCCATTAGTTTACCGAGTACTTTTTCTCTCGTGATAGTGATTGTTTTTAGTTCCTCCCTCCCCTTTGCCTCTTGATTTTCTACTATTATTGGTATGTTATTAGTGTGAAGACAGATACAAAATATCTGTTCAATTCCTCTGCCATTTCCTTGTTTTCCATTGTTATTTCCCCAGTTTCATCCTCTAAGGGACCAATGTTTACTTTAGCTACCCTCTTCCTTTTTATATACTTGTAGAAGCTTTTACTGTCAGTTTTTATGTTTCTTGCTAGTTTACTCTCAATTTATTTTCTCCCTCTATTATTCTTTTAGTCCTCCTTTGCTGGTTTTTAAAGTTTTCCCAATCTTCGGGCTTACCAGTAATCTTTGCCATGTTGTATGCTTTTTCTTTTAACCTGATACCATCCTTGACTTCCTTAGTTAGCCATGGTTGGTTCACCCTTTTTGTGGAGTCTTTCCTCCTCACAGGGATATATTTTTGTTGCGAGTCATAAAATATCTTTTTAAATGTTTGCCACTGCTTATCCACCATCATACCATCTAATCTGTTTACCCAGTCCACTTTAGCCAATTCCGCCCTCATTCCTTTATAATTGCCCTTATTTAAGTTTAATACAGTAGTTTCAGACCCAAGATCCTCGCGCTCAAACTGGATGTGAAATTCTATCATGTTATGATCACTGCTTCCCAAGGGATCCTTTACTTTGAGATCATTAATTAATCCTGTTACGTTACCCAGTGCCAGATCCAAAATGGCCTGTTCCCTGGTTGGTTCCCCGACGTATTGGTCTAAGAAACAGTCCCTAATACACTCTATGAACTCCTCCTCAGGGCTATTTTTGCCAATTTGATTTGTTCAATCTATGTGAAAGTTAAAATCGCCCATGATTATTGCATTACCTTTTTTACAAGCCCCCCTTATTTCCTGATTAATATTTTGCCCTACAGTGTAGCTACTGCTAGGACGCCTATATACTACTCCCACCAATGATTTATTTCCCTTGCTATTTCTTACCTCCACCCAAATTGATTCGACATCTTGATCTTCTGAGCCAAGATCATTTCTCACAATCATACCAATTTCATCCTTTATTAACAGAGCTACCCCACCACCTTTACCTTTTTTCCTTTCCTTCCGAAATGTTAAATAACCCTGAATATTTAGCTCCCAACCTTGGTCACCTTGCAACCACGTCTCTGTAATGGCCACGAGATCATACCCATTTGTTTCTATTTGTGCCGTCAATTCATCTATCTTATTACGAATGCTGCGCGCATTCAGATAACGAACCTTTAATTTTGTCTTTTTACCTTTCTTTCCTACCCCGGCCCCATTTGCTAGTGCACTCTCATGTTTCTACGCTCCATCCCTTCCTGACACACTCTGTTTATCATTACCCCCATCACTTTCCTGTACTACTTCTGTGTCTTTTCTCTATCAATCTAAAATTCGCCCCACCTGAGCCCTCCCCCCCTCTGTTTAGTTTAAAGCCTTCTCTACCGCCCTATTTATTCGGTTTGCCAGGACACTGGTCCCAGCATGGTTCAGGTGAAGCCCGTCCCAGCGGAACAGCTCTCTCTTTCCCCAGTACTAGTGCCAGTGCCCCATGAATCGAAACCCACTTCTCCCACACCAATCTTTGAGCCACGCATTCATCTCTCTGATCTGATTTACTCTGTGCCAATTTGCTCGTGGCTCAGGTAATAAACCAGAGATTATCATCTTTGTGGTTCTGCTTTTTAATTTAGTCCCTAGCTGTTCAAACTCCCTCAGCAGAACCTCTTTCTTAGTCCTACCTATGTCGTTGGTACCTACGTGGACCACGACAACTGGATCCTCCCCCTCCCACTCCCACTCCAAGTTTCTCTCCAGCCCTGAGGAGATGTCCTTAACCCTGGCACCAGGTAGACAACACAGCCTTCGGGACTCTCGCTCTTGGCTGCAGAGAACAGTGTCTATCCCTCTAACTATACTGTCGCCTACTACAACCACATTCCTTTTTACTCCCCCCACTTGAATGGCCCCCTGAACCACGGTGCTGTGGCCAGTTTGCTCGTCCTCTCTGCAGTCCCTGCACTCGTCCACAAGGGCTGCAAGAACCTCGAATCTATTGGACAAGTGGAAAGGCTGAGGCTCCTGCAGTGCTCCCTCCTGCCTCACTCGCAGTCACACCCTCCTGTCCCTGACCACGTGCCAATTCCATAGTATTTAATCTAAGGGGCGTGACTGCCTCCTGGATCAAAGTATCCAGGCAACTTTCTCCCTCCCTGATGCCTCGCAATGACTGTGCTGACCAGACTGACCCTATCCCTTGGTATGTGTAATGTACATTTCCTTGTAGAGCACTGTATTTGTTACACACTCGAGCTGCTGGACCCCCTGTATCTGAGTAATATTCATACATTGCTGTGTTGTACCTGTATCAGATATACAAAGTATCTATCTGAGCAGTACCTCAGTCACACATATCTTTATTGTACATCATCCCTATTAGATGTACCTGTACTATATGTCAGGTGTACCGGCACTGCCCGGCGTCCCTGTCAGGTATATGTCTGTTTCACAGTGAGCTGATGTGTTTTCCCTGTTGCATGTGTTTTACACATGTACATTTGATGGCCACTGGAGGGTGCCAATTACTTGTTTTGTCAATTTTTAAAATCTAAATTGATTTTTAAACTTGTTACTGAAATTCAAACCCCATCTGTCATATGATTCTGATTAGTTCAGTCGCACAGAAACGTGAAGAGTCAGTGTAGGGGCTGCATGTCTCTGTGTGAGGAGCATCTAGACCACCCTTGATGGTTTGACTTATAGGGAGAGGTTGGATAGACTGGGACTTTTTTCCCTGGAGAGTAGGAGGTTAAGGGGTGATCTTATAGAAGTCTATAAAATAATGAGGGGCATAGATAAGGTAGATAGTCAAAATCTTTTCCCAAAGGTAGGGGAGTCTATAACGAAGGGGCATAGATTTAAGGTGAGAGGGGAGAGATACAAAAGGGTCCAGAGGGGCAATTTTTTCACTCAAAGGGTGGTGAGTGTCTGGAACGAGCTGCCAGAGGCAGTAGTAGAGGCGGGTACAATTTTGTCTTTTAAAAAGCATTTGGACAGTTACATGGGTAAGATGGGTGTAGAGGGATATGGGCCAAGTGCAGGCAATTGGGACTAGCTCAGTGGTATAAACTGGGCGACATGGGCATGTTGGGCCGAAGGGCCTGTTTCCGTGTTGGAAACTTCTATGATTCTATGATTCTACCCCTTCAGCCTCTCTGCTCTTTAGATGTATCACAGGACCCAATGAAATGTTCTTGATCATTTTCGCCATTACTGATGCTAAGATCTAGAATACCCTCATTTATGTCTCATGCTCTCTGAATATTGGGATTATAAAGCACTAATGCCTCATCCATAGTATCAGTCAGAAACTTGGACTGTTCACTGAAGAATTTAGCCTGTCTCACCTTGTCCTGGTTCCCTGTGGTCATTGTGCTGCTTCCAGTTTGAACATTGGTGCTTTTCAAAGCTGTACATATTCCACAGCTTCACGATACAGATTAACCGAACCTCGAATTCCTCTTAATCTCAGTATAATTAACCAGTAAACTACTTGTACAGTGGCCTGATACGTCACATTACACCTACATCCTATATTACCTCAGGATTATACCAATATCCCTCACGCAGGCACTGTGTAGAGGATTACATCTGCTGTTCAGGTGACTGTACAATATCCGTTAATGAGGTGTCTTATGCACCTTTTTGACAGTTATTTTAAGAACATGCTTCTTTAAAAGTGGATGATACTTTTCCTAATGAAGTGAAGTATGTGATGTTTCAACTAAGAAGGTTAGATCTTAGAATCTGAATACTGTTGGGTAGAGAGTAGCTCCTGGATTGTGATCTGCTCGGTGTTAATATAAACGGCTCAGGCTTTACATTCTAGACATAAATACTGTTTCTTCTCCAGCCTGAAGTTTGTATTTGGCCCTGCTGCTGTGCATGCCTTGGAGCTGGTGGATCAGCAGTCAGTAACACTTGTCTACTCCCCCAGTGGAAGAACACTGTACCAGGTATAGTACTTTGGGTCTTAAATTCCTATCATTTAGAATTATTTAACTTTTGTAAGAATGACCATTCTGGCTCAGTAAGTCACCAGGCCATGTGTTTCCCCACTGAGCCACATAGACCAGGAAGATCCCAGCTTTGATCCATGATTTGTGCCGCACAGCTCCCAGTAGGGGAGACACTGATCCCCCCCCATGCCTGTGTGGACATTGGTGAAGTCAGGATTGGGCTCGTCTGTGATGCTCCACACAGTTGAGTAGCCTATTTAACACCCACCATGGGGAAGAAAAAGAATCTGTGCCAGGCCAAGAGAACATTTTCTCTACCCTTGTGACTGTGTCTGCTAATATCAAAAATCTTACAGCTGCTGCACTTTGTGTCAACTTTTTCCATTATAAGTTCCTGCGTCAACATTTATAACGGAAACTGCCAATGTAAACTTGTCACGCTGGAATGATACCCTCCTGTCAGTGGGTGGCACTGCCTGATCTTCACACATTGTGTGATGCCACAAGAGAAGGACTATTTTCTTTACAAAATGTTGAACAAAGTTTGAGTAAGTTTTTTTTTCTCTATACAATGGGGGAGTGCATTAAATAAAAAGTATAGTCCTTTAAGCATTTCGAGGTCAGGAACAGCACGGGTTATATGAAAATCAAAGCTTCCGCTACACTTCTCCATGATTCCTGCCTCAGAAGACCAGCTTTATTTCATCCGAGTGACGGTTCTGTTCTCATACCATATGCTGTATGAAACAAAACACGATCCAATTCATGTTGGTGTTGAAAATGGGTTTTTCATTCTCTGGACTCGGACAACTGGAAATTGGCATAAAGCTAAAGATCTCCCCGCACCCCCCCATTCTCCCTGTTTCTCCGCCCCCCCCCCATTCTCCGCCCCCCCCCCATTCTCCCTGTTTCTCCGCCCCCCCCCATTCTCCGCCCCCCCCCCATTCTCCGCCCCCCCCCCATTCTCCCTGTTTCTCCGCCCCCCCCCCATTCTCTGCCGCCCCCCCATTCTCTGCCCCCCCCCCCATTCTCTGCCCCCCCCCCCATTCTCTGCCCCCCCCCCCATTCTCTGCCCCCCCCCCCATTCTCTGCCCCCCCCCATTCTCTGCCCCCCCCCCATTCTCTGCCCCCCCCCCATTCTCTGCCCCCCCCCCATTCTCTGCCCCCCCCCATTCTCCGCCCCCCCCCCATTCTCCGCCCCCCCCCCATTCTCCGCCCCCCCCCATTCTCCGCCCCCCCCCCATTCTCCGCCCCCCCCCATTCTCCGCCCCCCCCCCCATTCTCCGCCCCCCCCCCCATTCTCCGCCCCCCCCCCATTCTCCGCCCCCCCCCCATTCTCCCCGTTTCCCCAGGCTTTTATTATTTTAATTAAAATTTCCATTTCTCAATAGGGACAACTTGTAGAACAAAGTTAAAGGAATGTGTAAAAATCATAACAAATGTAGGTTATAACTTGCTGCATCACCCAACCCTAAGGTGGGGTTGGAGATCTCTTTAAACCCCCCCCCCCCCCTCCCCCGTATCGTAAACCAGTTTATAATGGGCAAGTTTACAATTTTATTACAAGTAGTGATAGAGGGAATGATCCCTTGTGGCGACTGATTGGACACTCGTCCCCTCCCCCTCACACCGACATTGCTCTCCGGCTGACTCTTTCTCTCCTTTGTTTTCCCTCTTTGTGTTTGTGGTGAGATGCCTGGTGGGTGGGGAATGGGAGGGACAGACCCTTGTCTTACTGTCCTGTAGAACCGCACCATCTAATCAGACTGTATGTAAGTAACTGGTGACTCACTGCCAGGACTGAAAATAGGCAGCTTGATTGAAGGATAACCTCAGGGGTCAAGGCCAGTTCCCCAGCACAGACAGGGTCTGTTTACAATTCAGGCTCACCTCTTCGGCGTGACAGTCAGTGCCTTTTGACCATGCCAATATCAACCTTCGGGCACTCGTGCAAACTGCAGTAACCACTGTGCTGGGAGTTGAGGGGCAGCATTTTTTCTAATGTGCTTCTCTTATTGCTCAGTCCTGTTCAGAACTGTACTATTTGCTTTTGTGAATTTGGTGACTTACCTCATCTCTGGGTTCTGCAACATGCTGTAGATTTCCTCCCCTGCTGATTTCCTTCTCCTTTTAGCAACTCGCTGTTGTTCCTTCTGCCCTTGACATACCGTTAATTTCACTCCATGCTATGTTCCCCACTCCCACCCCAGATTTAATGAGATGCCGTTGTTTCCCCTCTCCCATTCCAGAGTACAGCGACACCCTATCCTTTCCCCCCTCTCCCTAGGGTATAATGAGATCCTCTTGTTCCCAGCTGGAGTGTTGTGTCCAATTCTGGGCACCGCATTTAGGATGGATGTGAAGGCCTTAGAGAGGGTGCAGAGGAGATTTACTAGAATGGTGCCAGGGATGAGGGACTTCAGTTATGTAGACAGACTGGAGAAGCTGGGAATGTTCAACTTTGAACAGAGAAGGTTAAGGGGAGATTTGTTAGAGGTGTTCAAAATCATGAACGGTTTTGATAGAGTAAATAAGGAGCAACTGTTTCCAGTGGTAGGAGGGTCGGTAACCAGAGGACACAGATTTAAGGAGATCGGCAAAAGAGCCAGAGGCGACACGAGGAAACATTTTTTTTTACGCAGCGAGTTGTTATGATCTGGAATGCACTGCCTGAAAGGGCAGTGGAAGCAAATTCAATAGTAACTTTCAAAAGGGAATTGGATAAATATTTGAAAAGGAAAAATTTGCAGGAGTTAGGGGAAAGAGCAGGGGAGTGGGACTAATTGGATAGCTCTTTCAAAGAGCTGGCACAGGCACAATGGGCCGAATGGCCTCCTTCTATCCTGATAGATTCTATGATTCTAATTTTCCCTGTTAGTAGCATTGTGAGAAATCCACTGCCATAATTAATTGAATTGGCTCAATCTGTAATTTCCCAGTTCTAAAACATCCTAGAATTTGCAAACTTCAAACGTTTGACAGTTGACTCATCTAATGAATTAGCTTTGTGGTCTGATTTTGTATTTATAGCACTTTGCACATTTGCAAACCAAAAGGGCACTCACAGTCTGTTCTGACTGTTACACACTGAACCTGTGCTATTTAAACTCGACACAGGTCATGTTACATTTTGATGAAGCTCATTAATTGCAATTATTGTTAATTTATGTATAATGTGTTAGTGAACTGAAGTCAGTCATTGGCATTTTCTATATGTGGTGTCTGTGAGTGTCTGGTGCCGAGTTCAGTCCAATGTTCTCAGCCCAAACGCTGTCCCTTGAGTTGCTGACTATAGATATTCTGAATGATTACCACGGTGGAGTGATCCAGGGATCACAGCAGCTTTTACTGAAATTAAGCAAAATTTGTGGTTTATATATTTCTGTTGCCATTCATAGTATTCGCCCTCCAAATACTGCCCACTAGAGGTCATTGCAAAGCCCCCTCTGTGAGCCCCCCACCGCCTCCATCGCACTGACTCTACACCATATACCATGTCTACAATGTATGTCAGTAATAGAAACTCAGGATTAGTACTCAAAGTATAAAGGGGGAGATCAGAAGGATTTTTTTTCATGCAAATTATTATGGGATGCTTTATCGTAAGTGATTATTGAAGACAAAACAGGATATTTAAGAAGAAATTAGATAAACACCTGAAAAAGGAAATTAATAATGGTGCAGGGAATGAACAGTGAAATGGAATTAAGAGTACAAACCCATGGAGACCTGCGGTGGGAGCTAAACCTGACACAGGAACCTAATAGGACTAAAATATCTATCATTCTGTGAATTTCAATAAATACATTTTATTTTACTTCAGTAAATATAGTTCCCACCGGTCAAGGTTGTAGGAGGTTTGTGTTGCGTTGTGGAGAATATTTGAACATGAGCTGCAGCAGATGCTAAATATATCGTGGGCAGCCATGTGTACTCTTCAATGTTACAGCTGCACAGGGTGTGACAGCTTTGAGTACGGAAATTGTTTCTGTACAAGGGTGTGTAACCTTTCTGTTAAATGGACTAAAAAAAATACAAGTTAGGTTGCTTTTAGTACAGCACAGAAAGAGGCCATTCAGCCCATTGTGCCTGTGTCGGCTCTTTGAAAGAGCTATCCAATTAGTCCCAACCCCCTGCTCTTTCCCCATTGCCCTGTAAATTTTGATGTACTGGTAATAAAAAAAGAGTCTTCCTCAATATAAGATGAACATTATCGTTTCTTCAACTCGCCGTCTGTTAGTTCAGTTGATATTCACACTGATTTAGCTGAGTGCTACTTGGCAGATATAAGGTTGAGGCCTACTCTCTACACTGTTGTAAATACTTACCTCTAAGATGCTGCATCTACTTTCCAGCCAAAAACAGTGATAGATAAAGTAGGGCAAGACATCATCTGCAGACATGGAGTCAGCATCCATATGCATGCTAACAAAACCCAGCTCGACCTTTCTACTGATCTCGACCCCTCTACCAATCTCGACCCCTCTACTACCTCTGTTGCCAGACTGCTTGCCGACAAGAGAGCAGCGATAGTGATAGGGAATTCTATAGTTAGGGGAGCAGACAGGCGTTTCTGCGGCCGCAGATGTGGTTCCAGGATGGTATGTTGCCTCCCTGGTGCCAGGGTCAAGGATGTCACTGAGCAGCTGCAGAACATTCTGGGGGGGAGGGTGAACAGCCAGAGGTCGTGGTCCATATCAGTACCAACGACATAGGTAGAAAGAGGGATGAGGTCCTGCAGGCAGATTTTAAAGAGTTAGGAAAGAGATTAAGAAGCAGGACCTCAAAGATAGTAATCTCCAGATTACTCTCAGTGCCACGCGCTGGTGAGTACAGAAATAGGAGGATAGAGCAGATGAATGCGTGGCTGGAGAGATGGTGCAGGAGGGAGGGCTTTAGATTCCTGGGGCATTGGGACCAGTTCTGGGGAAGGTGGGACTTGTACATGCTGGATGGATTGCACCTCAACAGAGCCGGGACCAATGTCCACGCGGGGAGGTTCGCTCGTGCTGTGGGGGGTGGGGGGGTTTAAACTAATTTGGCAGGGGGATGGGCACCAGGATGTATCATTGGAAAGGAGAAACAAGGGGCACAAAGGATTGGGAGATAGCACTGGAGCAAGTAATAGTATGGTATTAGGTGGGACCAGACTAAGAGAGAGTACAAGAAAGTCTAAGAATGGTTTGCCGTGCATATGTGTAAACACACACAGCGCGGTAAACAGGTTGGTGAGCTGCAGGCGCAGTTAGCTATATGAGAATATGATGTGACGATAACAGAGACCTGGCTCAAAAAAGGGCAGGATTGGGTACTAAATATTCCCGAATACAAGGTGTGGGTGTTCAGGAAAGGTAGGGAAGGAAAGAAAGGAGAGGGGGGTGGCAGTATTGATTAAGGGGAATATTGCAGTACTGGAGAGAGAGGATGTCCTGGAGGGGTCAAGGACAGAATCTCTTTGGTTAAAATTAAGAAACAATAGAGATGCCATTACACTACTGGGTGTATTCTATAGGCCACCAACTAGTGGGAAGGATATAGAGGAGCAAATTTGTAGGGAAATTGCAGAGAGGTGCAAAAGCCATAGAGTGGTGATAACTGGGGACTTCAACTACCCTAATATAGACCGGGATAGTAATAATATAAGGGGCAAAGAAGGGGGAGGAATTTTTGAAATGTGTTCAGGATAACTTTCTTAACCAGTATGTTTCCGGCCCAATGAAGAAGGAGGCATTGCTGGACTTGGTTCTGGGGAGTGAGGCGGGCCAAGTGGAGCAAATGTCCGTGGGGGAGCATTAAGGGAGCAGCGATCATAATATCATAAGGTTTAGAATAGCAATGGAAAAGGACACGGACCACTCTAAAATAAAAATACTCAATTGGAGGAGGGCCAATGGGATGAGAACTGATCTGGCCCGGGTAAATTGGAATCAAAGATTGGCAGGCAAAACTGTAATCGAACAGTGGGCAGCCTTTGAAGAGGAGATGGTTCGGGTACAGTCTCGGCACATTCCCACGAGGGAGAAAGGGCAACTAAAGCCAGAGCTCCCTGGATGACAAAAGAGATAGAGAGTAAGATGAAATGGAAAAAAATGGCGTATGACAGATGTCAGGTTGATAACACAAGTGAGAACGAGGCTGAATATAGAAAGTTCAGAGTGGAAGTGAAAATAGAAATAAGAGGGACAAAGAGAGAGTTTGAGAATAGACTGGCGGCCAACATAACAGGGAATCCAAAAGTCTTCTATAGGCTTGTAAACAGAAACGGGTAGTAAGAGGAAGGGTGGGGCCGATCAGGGACAAAAAAGGAGATCTACTCATGGAGGCAGAGGGCATGGCTGAGGTACTAAATGAGGACTTTGCATCTGTCTTTATCAAGGAAGAAGATGCTGCCAGAGTCTCAGTAAAGGAAGATATAGTTGAGATACTGGATGGGCTAAAAATTTATGAAGAGGCTAGCTATACTTAAAGTAGATAAATCACCCGGTCCAGATGGGATGCATCCTAGATTGCTGAGGGAAGTAAGGGTGGAAATTGCGGAGGTACTGGCCATAATCTTCCAAACATCCTTAGATACTGGGGGTGGTGCCAGAGGACTGGAGAATTGCAAATGTTACATCCTTGTTCAAAAAAGGATAAACCCAGCAACTGCAGGCCAGTCAGTTTAACCTCGGTGGTGGGGAAACTTTTAGAAACGATAATCTGGAACAGAATTCAAGTCCAGTGTGGATTGATTAGGGAAAGCCAGCACTGTCTCCCGCCCCGCCACCCCCCCCTCGTCTGTCTCCCGCCCCGCCCTCCCTCGTCCATCTGCTGCCCCCCCCCCCCCTCGTCTGTCTGCCGCCCCGTCCCCCCCCTCGTCTGTCTGCCGCCCCGCCCCCCCTCGTCTGTCTGTCTGCCGCCCCCCCCCCCTCGTCTGTCTGCCGCCCCGCTGCCCCCCCTCGTCTGTCTGCCGCCCCGCCGCCCCCCCCTCGTCTGTCTGCCGCCCCCCCTCGTCTGTCTGCCGCCCCCCCCTCGTCTGTCTGCCGCCCCCCCTCGTCTGTCTGCCGCCCCCCCTCGTCTGTCTGCCGCCCTGCCGCCCCACCCCACCCCCGTCTGTCTGCCGCCCCCCATCGTCTGTCTCGACAGGGACAATGGTGGAAGTCAACAGCTGCTGGTGTGAGGACAAATCTGTGATCAGGCCTGGTACTGGAACAATTCACGGTTTTGATGTTTTAAATTCAAGTGTCAATTGGGACTAGCACTCTGTGATACCAACACAAGCCTCTGGTGATCCTTGAAAATATTTTGATTAAATACTTAAGAGTCACACCAGAACTTTAAAACTAGAGGATGAATGTTCTGATTGAGCAGTCCTGGTGCAGAGCCTGGTCCACTGAGAGAGCAAACAGCCTGTGATTCTCCAACTATTTAAATTCATGGACCAAAAATTGGGGATTGTGCATTTGTAATTTCCTGATGTGCAATCCTGCTCGGCAAAGCTCCCCACCAGCAGCACTCAATTGGAAAATTTATCCTGTAGTAATCCAGCTATCTGCTCCAAAAGGCTGGACACCCCTGCTTTACACTGTCCCATCAAACACTCCCAGGGCAGGTACAGCACGGGTTAGATATAGAGTAAAGCTCCCTCTACACTGTCCCATCAAACACTCCCAGGGCAGGTACAGCACGGGTTAGATACAGAGTAAAGCTCCCTCTACACTGTCCCTCAAACACTCCCAGGGCAGGTACAGCACGGGTTAGATGCAGAGTAAAGCTCCCTCTACACTGTCCCATCAAACACTCCCAGGGCAGGTACAGCACGGGTTTGATACAGAGTAAAGCTCCCTCTACACTATCCCATCAAACACTCCCAGGGCAGGTACAGCACGGGTTAGATACAGAGTAAAGCTCCCTCTACACTGTCCCATCAAACACTCCCAGGGCAGGTACAGCACGGGTTAGATACAGAGTAAAGCTCCCTCTACACTGTCCCATCAAACACTCCCAGGGCAGGTACAGGGTTAGATACAGAGTAAAGCTCCCTCTACACTGTCTGTATACACAGATTGTATATCCCCACACTGGATATGTGACTTAGTGTACAAGAGTAAAGAAGTAGATGTAATATATTTGGGTTTTCAAAAGGCCTTCGATAAGGTACCGCAATGTAGACTCATGACTAAGGTCAGAGCGTGTGGAGTCTGGACAGGTAGCAAAATGGATAGCAAGCTGGCTACAAAACAGGAAAGGTTAAGGCTACGTACTCAGACTGGCAAAAGGTGGAAGTGGTGTTCCCCAGGGATCGGTGCTCCCCAGGGATCGGTGCTGGGACCACTGTTGTTCACAATTTACATCAACGATTTGCATTCAGGAATCGGAAGTACAATTTCAAAATTTGTGGACGACACCAAATTGGGGGGTGTGGTTAATACAAAAGAAAAAATCATCAAAATGCAAGAAGACATCAATAAACGTGCAGAATGGGCGTGTAATTGACAAATGAATTTCAATATAGAAAGTGTGAGGTGATGCATTTTGGTCGGAAGAATAAGGAGGCCACACACTGCTTGGATAGTCAGAGTCTATACAAGGTAGGGTCTAAAGGGACCTCAGGGTACAGATACACAAATCACTGAAAGTAGTGATGCAGGTTAATAAGGCCATAAAAAAAAGCAAACCAAGCACTGGGGTTCATTTCTAGAGGGATAGAACTGAAAAGCAAAGAAGTTATGTTAAACTTGTATAGAACCTTGTTTAGACCACACTTGGAGTATTGTGCACAGTTCTGGTCTCCATATTATAGAAAGGATGTAGAGGCACTGGAGAGGGTGCAAAAAAGATTCACGAGGATGATACCAGAACTGAGAGGATATCGTTATCAGGAAAGACTGAACAGGCTGGGGCTGTTTCCTCTAGAAAAGAGAAGGCTGAGGGGTGACCTGATCGAGGTCTTTAAGATAATGAAAGGGTTTGATAGGGTCGATGTGGAGAAAATGTTTCCACTCATGGAGTCCAAAACTAGAGGTCAAAAATATAAAAGTCACTAATAATTCCAGTAGGGAATTAAGGAAAAACTTCTTTACTCAGAGAGTGGTTAGAATGTGGAACTCACTATCACAGGGTGTAAATGAGGCAAATAGCAGAGATGCAATAAAGGGAACCTTGATAAATACATGAGGGAGAAAGGAATAGAAGGATATCCTGAGAGGGTGAGATGAAGTAGGGAGGGAGGAGGCTCATGTGGAGCATAAACACCAGCATAGACCAGTTGGGTTAATGGCCTGTTTCTGAGCTGTAGTTTCGATGTATGTCCCCATACAGGGTATGTGACTTATTGTAAGGCTGTATATTTTTTGTTATGGGATGTGGGCGTCGCTGGCGAGGCCGGCATTTATTGCCCATCCCTAATTGCCCCTTGAGAAGGTGGTGGTGAGCCGCCTTCTTGAACCACTGCAGTCCGTGTGGTGAAGGTTCTCCCACAGTGCTGTTAGGAAGGGAGTTCCAGGATTTTGATCCAGCGACGATGAAGGAACGGCAATATATTTCCAAGTCGGGATGGTGTGTGACTTGGAGGGGAACGTGCAGGTGGTGTTGTTCCCATGTACCTGCTGCTCTTGTCCTTCTAGGTGGTAGAGGTCGCGGGTTTGGGAGGTGCTGTCGAAGAAGCCTTGGCGAGTTGCTGCAGTGCATCCTGTGGATGGTACACACTGCAGCCACTGTGCGCCGGTGGTGAAGGGAGTGAATGTTTAGGGTGGTGGATGGGGTGCCAATCAAGCGGGCTGCTTTGTCCTGGATGGTGTCGAGCTTCTTGAGTGTTGTTGGAGCTGCACTCATCCCGGCAAGTGGAGAGTATTCCATCACACTCCTGACTTGAGCCTTGTAGATGGTGGAAAGGCTTTGGGGAGTCAGGTGGTGAGTCACTCGGCACAGAATACTCAGCCTCTGACCTGCTCTTGTAGCCACAGTATTTATGTGGCTGGTCTAGTTACGTTTCTGGTCAATGGTGACCTCCAGGATGTTGATGGTGGGGGATTCGGCGATGGTAATGCCGTTGAATGTCAAAGGGAGGTGGTTAGACTCTCTCTTGTTGGAGATGGTCATTGCCTGGCACTTGTCTGGAGCGAATGTTACTTGCCACTTATCAGCCCAAGCCTGGATGTTGTCCAGGTCTTGCTGCATGCGGGCTCGGACTGCTTCATTATCTGAGGAGTTGTGAATGGAACTGAACACTGTGCAATCATCAGCGAACATCCCCATTTCTGGCCTTATGATGGAGGGAAGGTCATTGACGAAGCAGCTGAAGATGGTTGGGCCTAGGACACTGCCCTGAGGAACTCCTGCAGCAATGTCCTGGGGCTGAGATGATTGGCCTCCAACAACCACTACCGTCTTCCTTTGTGCTAGGTATGACTCCAGCCAAAGGAGAGTTTTCCCCCTGATTCTCATTGACTTCAATTTTACTAGGGCTCCTTGGTGCCACACTCGGTCAAATGCTGCCTTGATGTCAAGGGCAGTTACTCTCACCTCACCTCTGGAATTCAGCTCTTTTGTCCATGTTTGGACCAAGGCTGTAATGAGGTCTGGAGCCGAGTGGTCCTGGCGGAACCCAAACTGAGCATCGGTGAGCAGGTTATTGGTGAGTAAGTGCCGCTTGATAGCACTGTCGACGACACCTTCCATCACTTTGCTGATGATTGAGAGTAGACTGATGGGGCGGTAATTGGCCGGATTGGATTTGTCCTGCTTTTTGTGGACAGGACATATCTGGGCAATTTTCCACATTGTTTGGTAGATGCCAGTGTTGTAGCTGTACTGGAACAGTTTGGCTAGAGATGCAGCTAGTTCTGGAGCACAAGTCTTCAGCACTACAGCTGGGATGTTGTCGGGGCCCATAGCCTTTGCTGTATCCAGTGCACTCAGCCGTTTCTTGATATCACGTGAAGTGAATCAGAGTGCAATATATCCATATACTGGATATGTGACTTATTGTACAGGCTGTAATTGTTTACCGGCCACCAACATCTGTTGGAATGCTCTCTGGATTATCACCCTTCTTTTTGCCTCTTATTGGTTTCAGAACTCCACGTTATAGAAGTTTATATGGAGGCAACGCATTGTTATCACCATGCTGCCAGACTCAGCCTGGCCGTGCTCCTGAGTGGAGATGTTTAATTGCCTGCGACTGATTATTAATATAGTACTGAATAGTGGGAGGGGTGTGTGGTGATTTGCACGGCCGGCGTGAGGGGTGTGTGGTGATTTGCACGGCCGGCGTGAGGGGTGTGTGGTGATTTGCACGGCCAGTGCAAGGGGTGTGTGTCGATTTGCACGGCCGGCGCGAGGGGTGTGTGGTGATTTGCACGGCCAGTGCAAGGGGTGTGTGGTGATTTGCACGGCCAGTGCAAGGGGTGTGTGGTGATTTGCACGGCCAGTGCGAGGGGTGTGTGGTGATTTGCACGGCCAGTGCAAGGGGTGTGTGGTGATTTGCACGGCCAGTGCGAGGGGTGTGTGGTGATTTGCACGGCCAGTGCAAGGGGTGTGTGGTGATTTGCACGGCCAGTGCAAGGGGTGTGTGGTGATTTGCACGGCCAGTGCGAGGGGTGTGTGGTGATTTGCACGGCCAGTGCAAGGGGTGTGTGGTGATTTGCACGGCCGGCGCGAGGGGTGTGTGGTAATTTGCACGGCCAGTGCGAGGGGTGTGTGGTGGTTTGCACGGCCTGTGTGAGGGGTGTGTGGTAATTTGCACGGCCGGCGCGAGGGGTGTGTGGTGATTTGCACGGCCAGTGCGAGGGGTGTGTGGTGATTTGCACGGCCAGTGCAAGGGGTGTGTGGTGATTTGCACGGCCAGTGCGAGGGGTGTGTGGTGATTTGCACGGCCAGTGCAAGGGGTGTGTGGTGATTTGCACGGCCAGTGCAAGGGGTGTGTGGTGATTTGCACGGCCAGTGCGAGGGGTGTGTGGTGATTTGCACGGCCAGTGCAAGGGGTGTGTGGTGATTTGCACGGCCGGCGCGAGGGGTGTGTGGTAATTTGCACGGCCAGTGCGAGGGGTGTGTGGTGGTTTGCACGGCCTGTGTGAGGGGTGTGTGGTAATTTGCACGGCCGGCGCGAGGGGTGTGTGGTGATTTGCACGGCCTGTGTGAGGGGTGTGTGGTAATTTGCACGGCCGGTGCGAGGGGTGTGTGGTGATTTGCACAACCAACAGAAGATTTTGATCACACCCAAAGTCAGAATGAAGGGTCCTTCTTTGAAGATAATCCTGTCCTTGACAGTCTGAGCTCAGTGTTATCCCAAATCCTCCATCCTCCCCAAAACATTCCAGTTTGAGACTTGAGTGTGGTATTTTAGGTTGTGCTTTTCTCGTGCTGTATTTTCTAATTTGAATGAATCATTTGTTTTTATCTGTAGGTTGTGGGAAGCTCTGGTCAGGTGTATCATTGCCTGACCTCCTGTCTCTACTGCTCATGCCCAGCCTTCATGTACTCTGTGTTACGAAGGAATGACAATATATTGGTAAGAACTTAAAATCAACCAGCAGACAGGGACTTTCCCTTCCAATTTTGTTCCTTTATCCGTTCTGTCCTTCTGGCAGCTTCATGGCTGCAGTTTAGTTCCAGGGGCAGCAGTGTCTCCAGTACCTCACCCCAGTGAGAACTTATCATAGAATGATACAGCACAGAAGGAGGCCATTCGGCCCATCGTGCCTGTGCCAGCTTTGACAGAGCTGTCCAATTAGTCCCATTCCCCTGCTCTTTCCCCATAGCTCTGCAAATTTTACCACTTCAAGTATTTATCCAATTCTCTTTTGAAAGTTACTATTGAATCTGATTCCACCGCCCTTTCAGGCAGTGCATTCCAGATCATTACAACTTGCTGCGTAAAAACATTTCTCCTCATCTCCCCTCTGGTTCTTTTGCCAGTTACCTTAAATCTGTGTCCTCTGGTTACCGACCCTTCTGCCACTGGAAACAATTTCTCCTTATTTACTCTATCAAAACCGTTCATGATTTTGAACACCTCTATCAAATCTCCCCTTAACCTTCTCTGTTCTAATCCCAGCTTCTCCAGTCTCTCCACATAACTGAAGTCTCTCATCCCTGGGACCATTCTAGTAAATCTCTTCTGCACCCTCTCTAAGGCCTTGACATCCTTCCTAATGTGTGCTGCCCAGAATTGGACACAATACTCCAGCTGGGGCCTAACCAGTGATTTATAAAGGCTTAGCATAACTTCCTTGCTTTTGTACACTCTGCCTCTATTTATAAAGCCCAGAATCCCATATACTTTTTTAACAGCCTTCTCAACTTGTCCTGCCACCGTTAAAGATTTGAGTACATACATCCCCAGGTCTCTCTGTTCCAATACCCCCTTTAAAATTGTACCGTTTAGTTTATATTGCCTCTCCTCATTCTCCCTACCAAAATGCATCACTTTTATTTTATTTATTCATTCTTGTGATGTGGGCGTCGCTGGCAAGGCCAGCATTTATTGCCCATCCCTAATTGCCCTTGAGAAGGTGGTGGTGAGCCGCCTTCTTGAACCGCTGCAGTCCATGTGGTGAAGGTTCTCCCATGGTGCCTTTAGATAGGGAGTTCCAGGATTTTGACCCAGCGACGATGAAGGAACGGCGATATATTTCCAAGACGGGATGGTGTGTGACTTGGAGGGGAACGTGCAGGTGGTGTTGTTCCCATGTGCCTGCTGCCCTTGTCCTTCTAGGTGGTAGAGGTCGCGGGTTTGGGAGGTGCTGTCGAAGAAGCCTTGGCGAGTTGCTGCAGTGCATCCTGTGGATGGTACACATTGCAGCCACAGTGCGCTGGTGGTGAAGGGAGTGAATGTTTAGGGTGGTGGATGGGGTGCCAATCAAGCGGGCTGCTTTGTCCTGGATGGTGTTGAGCTTCTTGAGTGTTGTTGGAGCTGCACTCATCCAGGCAAGTGGAGAGTATTCCATCACACTCCTGACTTGTGCCTTGTAGATGGTGGAAAGACTTTGGGGAGTCAGGAGGTGAGTCACTCGCCGCAGAATACCCAGCCTCTGACCTGCTCTTGTAGTCACAGTTCTCTGTGTTAAATTTCACCTGCTATGTGTCTGCTCATTTCACCAGTCTGTCTATGTCCTCCTGAAGTCTGTTACTATCCTCCTCACTGTTTACTACATTTCCGAGTTTCGTGTCATCTGCAAACTTTGAAATTATATCCTTTACACCCAAGTGTAGGTCATTAATATATATCAAAAAGAGCAGTGGTCTTAATACTGACCTCTGGGGGACTGCACTTTTGAGTTCCCTTTTATGTTACCTGCTAATCTATTCTCATACTCTCTTTTTGCCCCTTTTATTTCCTTTTTTAGATCTCCTCTGTACTTTCTGTATTCAGCCTGGTTCTCTACTGAATTATGAACTTGACATTTATCATAAGGCTCCTTTTTCTGTTTAATTTTAATCTCTAATCTCTATATCCTTAGTCATCCAGGGAGCTCTAGCTTTGAATGCCCTTCCTGTCCCCCTCGTGGGAATGTGTCTACTCTGTACCCGAACTATCGCCTCTTTGAAGGCCTCCCATTGCTCATTTACTGTTTTATCTGCCAATCTTTGATTCCAATCCACCTGGGCAAGATCCCTTTTTAACTCACTGAAATTAGTCCTCCTCCAGTTGAGTATTTTCACATTTGATTGTTCCTTTTCCTTTTCTATAACTATTCTAAACCTAATGATATTGTGATCACTGTTCCCCAAATGCTCCCCCACTGAAACATGCTCCACCTGCCCCACTTCATTCTCCAGAATTAGCTCCAGCATTGCTTCCTTCCCCATTAGGCTGGAAACACACTGTTCCAGAAAGTTCTCTTGAACACATTTTAGGAATTCCTCCCCCTCTTTGCCCTTTACACTGTTTCTGTCCCAGTCTATATTGGGATAATTGAAGTCCCCCATTGTCACTACTCTATTGTTCTTGCATCTTTCTGTAATTTACCTGCAAATTTGCTCCTCTATTTCCTTCCCACTATTTGGTGGCCTATACTATACACCCAGTAGCGTAATTGCTCCTCTATTGTTCCCTAATTCTAACCAAATAGATTCTGTCTTTGACCCCCTCAACTACATCATCTCTTGCCAGTGCTGTAACAGTTTCTTTGATCAATACTGCCACCCCACCTCCTTTTTACCTTCCCGATCGTTCCTGAATACCTTGTAGTCAGGAATATTAAGTACCCAATCCTCCCCTTCTTTGAGCCAGGTCTCTGTTACTGCCATTATATCACAGTCCCATGTGGCGACTTGAGTCTGCAGCTCACCAACCTTATTTACCATGTGTGCATTTGCTCCCTGTCTGATCCCTCCTATTTCTGAACTATTCTTTATTCTAATGCAGTTTGTCTCTCCCAGTTCTCTATGCACTTTATCCTCTCCTCTGTAATGCCTCATCCTGGTGTGTGTCCTCCCTCCCCTCACCACCCTCCCCCACCAGATTAGTTTAAACCCTCCCCCGGTAAATAAGTAATTCTCATAAATCAGGGTCAGGGTGTGATATTATGTATCATGACCACCTACTGCATCAGATGGGCAGCCTCCATATACTCCTAGTATTCAGTTGCTTCCTCAGACAAATCCTGCTGATTCTTTAAGCGTAACTGATAGCTTCTAAAACTTTGCAAACTACACCATATTGCCTCTATCCTCTTTACATGAACATTGCATAAAATGCTCTCGAACATCCCTCTCCTCTCAGTATTGGGATAACTGCCCTGTAATTCCCTCATCTATGAACTTTTTTAAAACATCAGTATTCCAGATTAATTCATTTTGCTGCTGGTGACACTTCATTGCCCAGTTTAAACACTGAATGTTATGCTTTTGAGAAAATTGTTCTGGAAAATTAAGGAAACGAAAGTTCTCAATGATCAAATCAGCAACAATTTCCCTGAAGTCTTTCCCTCTGCTCCTGATTTCCCTGTTCTGCATTTTGCAGTGTAAGCATATACTTGCTGTGTATCTGTGCCAAGCCATGGGAGTGTACCGTCATCTGACAGTCTCGGACCAGCAACTCACCAGCCTGCTGCTGGCAAGGGATGAGGGCCCTGGAACTGCACCACGTTAATGGACAGCCTTGTGTTTCGCTGAGACACAAAACAAAAATGTGAATGATATCTGGGCCCACGGACTGACCCTCGGGCTCCCATCTCGTCCAGTTAACACAGCTTGGGGCCACTGCATGGAGACAACTAACGGTAGACAGTGTGATCCAGGCAACTGTTCTGTTGAAAAGATAAAACTTAGATCCTTACTGTTCCTCAAGCAATAGAAACAGAAATGTCAAATAGAATGAGGCATCAGTGCCCTCAGCACCCTTAAATGGAAATAGCCACATCATATCCAAACAATCTGCCTTCTGTGTAACCCAGAGCTGCCAGAGTCAAGTGTTACTGAAGCAAACATGGCCGTCCACAGTTTTTGGTACGTTGCTTGTAGACTATACATAATTCAGGCTGATACTCCAATGCAGTACTGAGGGAGTGCTGCATTGTCAGATGAAACATTAAAACGAGGCCCTGTCTACCTGCTTAGGTGGACGTAAAAGAGCAGGGGCCTATTCTCGGTATCCTGACCAACAATATTCACTCAACGGACACCACTGAAAACAGATTAATTGCTCATTTGTTCATTTGCCATTTGTTGGACTTTGCCTGCAAACATTGGCTACTGTGATTACCTACAGTTCAAAAGTAATTCATTGGCTGCACAGCGATTTGGGACATTCTGAGACTGTGATGTGGTGCTACAAAATACAGCTCCTTTATTTCTCACTGCATCATTTTGTGTGTATTTTGGCAAGTTTCTTTTATAATTATCTATTACACGCATGTAATTAAAGCTTTGTTTTCAATGTTTCTGTTGTGCACTCAGCCATCAGACTACAGTACAAGTCAGGACAGGCAGAAGATACCCTGTTGTCCATTACCCTGCCCTAACCCTCCATCACTGTGCAGGATGGATGCAGTGTGATTGAGTCAATCAGCTGTGAGCTGACAACACCCTGTTCTGGTTAAATTTTAAAAAGTTTCCTGCTTGTGATACTTGCTCTTCCAGGCTGCGATGAGTCATAAAGGTAACACTTAGTATTGATATTACCTCTTAATTAAATTAAACCGTTTTAACAATAATGGAGAGAGAATGGATTATAGGCATCGTAGAACACACAGGTCCCACCACTCATCGTGACATTGCGTGTGTAACATAGTCAGCCTGACACCTAGCTAGTCCCTACAACAAACTCCCCAGGGCATGAGCTGACATCACCGCATCCCAACTCCCAGATTGTGGAGTTGTTTTGAATAAATGTCTTTATTCAGAAACATTCATTTGTGTGAATTTTATTGATGAATTGGTTAAATAAAATTGTGCGGACTGCTGCCAACTGAAAGGTAGCAGCATGTAAAGTGTGTCATTGTGGCTTTTCTAAGTGAAGGGGTCAGTTTCTGGCCATCTTCTTGATTCCTCTGAAGCCAGTTCAGGTCAGTGAGCTATTATCCATGATCTCCATCTGTGACCATTCCTCGTGTGTGACTGGACAGTGAGTGATGGCAGCCCATTGCCAGTGGTGGCATCACAGCTCGTCCTGTCCTTACCCAGGGTCAGTGGAGGCACTGAATAATGATTAAAAACAGGGACTCTGGCTGATGCTCCCTGTCCCAGTCCAACTGCTACTTGCCTGAGAGCAGCTAAACTTTGCTCAGACCAGTCTTTGAACCTGGGATCTTCCTGAGCGTGTGGCTCAGTGATTTCTTGCACAATACTTGAAGGGGAAATATTTACAGGGCTATTGGGAAAGGACAGGGGAGTGAGACTAATTCGATAGCTCTGTCAAAGAGCTGGCACACGGATGATGGGCCAAATGGCCTCCTGCGCTGTATTATTCTATGATTCTATAAACTTGTTGCACCGTCAGGGACACAGGATAACTGCTATCGAAAGTTTTTGGTCACTGAAATTAAATGATCTATAAGTAAGGTTACTCTGAGTGGAATCCAGACTTTTTAATAAAGCAGCTTTGCTGAATAGGAATGTTGGGAGATTTTCAAACCACTTGGATTGAGTTTAAAAGCAAAATACTGCAGATGCTGGAAATCTGAAATAAAAACAGAAAATGCTGGAAATACTCAGCGAGTCTGGCAGCGTCTGTGGAGAAAGAAACAGAGTTAATGTTTCAGGTCGATGGCCTTTGTTTGACGAGAGGTCTTCGACCTGAAACGTTAACTGTTTCTTTCTCCACAGATGCTGCCTGACTCGCTGAATATTTCCAGCATTTTCTGGATTGAGAGTTTATTTTGTAATAAAAAAGCAAAATACTGCGGATGCTGGAATTCTGGAATTAAAATCTGACAGTTTTAATGTTCTGGCCGAGGTTGGGATGAACTTAAGTTTGGCAGCAGGGCAAAATAAAACTGCAGGGGGTCCGGGAACTGCATTAACTGCGGGGGGGGGCGGGAACTGCATTAACTGCGGGGGGGGGGTGGGAACTGCTTTAACTGCAGGGGGTCCGGGAACTGCATTAACTGCGGGGGGGGCGGGAACTGCATTAACTGCGGGGGGGGGAACTGCATTAACTGCGGGGGGGGCGGGAACTGCATTAACTGCGGGGGGGGGAACTGCATTAACTGCGGGGGGGGCGGGAACTGCATTAACTGCGGGGGGGGGAACTGCTTTAACTGCGGGAGGGGCGGGAACTGCTTTAACTGCGGGAGGGGGAACTGCATTAACTGCGGGGGGGGGAACTGCATTAACTGCGGGGGGGGGAACTGCATTAACTGCGGGGGGGGGAACTGCATTAACTGCGGGGGGGGCGGGAACTGCATTAACTGCGGGGGGGGGGCGGGAACTGCATTAACTGCGGGGGGCGGGAACTGCTTTAACTGCGGGAGGGGCGGGAACTGCTTTAACTGCGGGGGGGGGGAACTGCTTTAACTGCGGGAGGGGCGGGAACTGCTTTAACTGCGGGGGGGGGGAACTGCTTTAACTGCGGGAGGGGCGGGAACTGCTTTAACTGCGGGAGGGGCGGGAACTGCTTTAACTGCGGGAGGGGCGGGAACTGCTTTAACTGCGGGAGGGGCGGGAACTGCTTTAACTGCGGGAGGGGCGGGAACTGCATTAACTGCAGGGGGGGTGGGAACTGCTTTAACTGCGGGGGGGGGGGAACTGCATTAACTGCGGGGGGGGGGAACTGCTTTAACTGCGGGGGGGGGGAACTGCATTAACTGCGGGGGGGGGGAACTGCTTTAACTGCGGGGGGGGGGAACTGCATTAACTGCGGGGGGGGGGAACTGCTTTAACTGCGGGAGGGGCGGGAACTGCTTTAACTGCAGGGGGTGGTGGGAACTGCTTTAACTGCGGGGGGGGGGAACTGCTTTAACTGCGGGAGGGGCGGGAACTGCTTTAACTGCGGGGGGGGGGAACTGCTTTAACTGCAGGGGGGGTGGGAACTGCTTTAACTGCGGGGGGGGGGAACTACTTTAACTGCGGGGGGGGGGAACTGCTTTAACTGCAGGGGGGGTGGGAACTGCTTTAACTGCGGGGGGGGGGGAACTACTTTAACTGCGGGGGGGGGGGGAACTGCTTTAACTGCAGGGGGGGCAGGAACTTCTTTAACTGCGGGGGGGGGGGAACTGCATTAACTGCGGGGGGGCGGGAACTGCATTAACTGCGGGGGGGGGGAACTGCTTTAACTGCAGGGGGGGCAGGAACTGCTTTAACTGCGGGGGGGCGGGAACTGCTTTAACTGCAGGGGGGGCAGGAACTGCTTTAACGGCATAGATGCCATCGTTGGGATTAGCGCAGTGATGCTTTAATGTTACTGCAGAGATGATAGCGCAGGGAGCACGGTGAGTGCAGTGATTATACCATTGGGAGCACCCTTATTATTCTGTCTCTCATATACTCACACTTCTGTCTCACTTTTCCTTTCTATCTATCTCGCTCTTTGTCTCTCCCACTGTCCTCTTTCTCTCTCTGATCAATGTTACTCTTCCTTTACTATATTACAGTGGAGCCTGTTCAATAAAGCAGATTTATCAAACCAGACCAGCATGTAAGAGAGGCGAGTTTACATCACTCTGAATCTGCCCCACAGTGCACGAAGCAGGATGGAAATAAGAGCATTGCCCTGGACATTGTGTGCGTTGGCATCATCTGTTTAAAATGTTTATTTTTGCAAATGTTGTGCTGATTGAGTTACAACAATGCTGGGTGTGGATTTAAATTCTTGCTTAAATCTCTCGTAACGTGCTGCCTGACTGGCTTTGAAGTTGTATATTACAGCAAGGATCAGATATCAGCGGGGATTGTGTAAAATGGGATACGGAGTATCGATATACTCGCAAAACAGAGGTGAGCAACATGGAGAGGCATCTACCATTCTCCGACAGCTCGTCCCAGCCATGGCATTGAGGCTGGTGGGAAATCATAAGGCAACAAAATAAATAGAGTTGGGGGACTGAGGCAGGGGATGTGGGCGAGGGGATGAGACGGGAGCAGGATTTTAGCAACGTTCACTTTCACACCTGAAGTAAGTTAGAAAGTAAATACTGATTGGGGAAGTTAGTCCTTCAAGGGAGGTCACCACTGAATAATAATGTGCCTCATCAAAGCAAACTCAATGACATCGTTTCATCTTAGACTCCAGTATTCATACAATTTTTGTGATGAGATATCAATAATTAGTTTATTCTGTGCCCTAATGTAGCTTTTGCATTTCTATATATGTAAAATATCTGCAGTATAGACTTGACAATCTGTAATGTGTATTCATCCATTGCCAGGTATTGAGAGGGAGGTGCCCCATGTACCCTCTGCACACACTCTCAGCTCAGAAACTTTATAGTAACAAAACTGATTCATAAAAATATACATCCCAGAGTAGGTATACATGGAAGCAGGTACATGATTAGGAGAGATAGCTCCCTATTGCAAACCGATATGGTAAGATTCAAAGTGATGCTGACTTTATTGTGGGAGGAAGATCAGTCAGCAAGCCAGCTGTTACTGTTGCCATGGTGAAATCATGCACCCCATAATTCCACAGGGGTGCTCCGGTCTCCCACTGGAACTTCAGCGGCCCAGAACCCAAAGATGGTCCACTCAGGGTTCGGAAGGGGTTGCCCTCTCAGCTGGTGGAGGCAGTGGAATTTCTGCTGGCGTTGGGTAGGCAGGTAGCAAAGTGCCCCAAATGTTACTTCTACATAAGAACATAAGAAATAGGAGCAGGAGGAGGCCAATCGGCCCCTCGAGCCTGCTCCGCCATTCAATAAGATCATGGCTGATCTGATCCTAACCTCAAATCTAAATTCATGTCCAATTTCCTGCCCGCTCCCCGTAACCCCTAATTCCCTTTACTTCTAGGAAACTGTCTATTTCTGTTTTAAATTTATTTAATGATGTAGCTTCCACAGCTTCCTGGGGCAGCAAATTCCACAGACCTACTACCCTCTGAGTGAAAAAGTTTCTCCTCGTCTCAGTTTTGAAAGAGCAGCCCCTTATTCTAAGATTATGCCCCCTAGTTCCAGTTTCACCCATCTTTGGGAACATCCTTACCGCATCCACCCGATCAAGCCCCTTCACAATCTTACATGTTTCAATAAGATCGCCTCTCATTCTTCTGAACTCCAATGAGTAGAGTCCCAATCTACTCAACCTCTCCTCATATGTCCACCCCCTCATCCCCGGGATTAACCGAGTGAACCTTCTTTGTATTGCCTCGAGAGCAAGTATGTCTTTTCTTAAGTATGGACACCAAAACTGTATGCAGTATTCCAGGTGCGGTCTCACCAATACCTTATATAACTGCAGCAATACCTCCCTCTTTTTTTATTCTATCCCCCGAGCAATAAAAGCCAACATTCCGTTGGCCTTCTTGATCACGTGCTGCACCTGCATACTAACCTTTTGATTTTCTTGCACTAGGACCCCCAGATCCCTGTGTACTGCAGTACTTTCCAGTTTCTCGCCATTAAGATAATAACTCGCTCTCTGATTTTTCCTGCCAAAGTGCATAACCTCACATTTTCCAATATTGTATTGCATCTGCCAAATCTCCGCCCACTCACCCAGCCTGTCTATATCCCCTTGTAGGTTTTTTATGTCCTCCTCACTCTCTACTTACCCTCCCATCTTTGTGTCATCTGCAAACTTTGATATGTTACACTCGGTCCCCTCCTCCAAATCGTTAATATAGATTGTAAAGAGTTGGGGACCCAGCACCAACCCCTGCGGAACACCACTGGCTACTGGTTGCCAGTCCGAAAATGAACCATTTATCCCAACTCTCTGCTTCCTGTTAGATAACCAATCCTCCACCCATGCCAGAATATTACCCCCAATCCAGTGATTCTTTATCTTGAGCAATAATCTTTTATGTGGCACCTTGTCGAATGCCTTCTGGAAGTCTAAATACACTACGTCCACTGGTTCCCCTTTATCCACCCTGTACGTTATGTCCTCAAAGAACTCAAGCAAATTTGTCAGACATGACTTCCCCTGCGTAAAGCTATGCTGACTTTGTCCTATTAAATTATGTTTATCCAAATGTTCCGCTACTGTCTCCTTAATAATAGACTCCAAAATTTTACCCACCACAGATGTTAAGCTAACTGGTCTATAATTTCCAGCCTTCTGCCTACTACCCTTTTTAAATAAGGGTGTTACATTAGCAGTTTTCCAATCTGCTGAGACCTTTGCCGAGTCCAGAGAATTTTGGAAAATTATTACCAAAGCATCCACAATCCCGACTGCCACTTCCCTCAAGACCCTAGGATGTAAGCCATCAGGTCCAGGGGATTTATCCGCCTTGAGTCCCATTAATTTACTGAGTACCAATTCCTTAGTGATTTTAATCGTATTTAACTCCTCCCCCCCAGAGCCCCCTGTTTGTCCAGTGTTGGGATATTCTTAGTGTCCTCTACCGTAAAGACTGAAACAAAATATTTGTTCAGCATTTTTGCCATCTCCATGTTTCCCACCATTAATTTCCCGGTCTCATCCTCTAAGGGACCTATGTTTGCCTTAGCCACCCTTTTTCTTTTTATATAACTGTAGAAACTCTTGCTATCTGTTTTTATATTTTTGCTAGTTTATTTTCATAATCTAACTTCCCTTTCTTAATCAATCCTTTAGTTACTTTTTGCTGTCTTTTGAAGACTTCCCAATCTTCTATCCTCCCACTAAGTCTACCTGCTGGCCTCATAAAAATGAGGACCCCCTCCCCCCCCCACAGACTCCGACGGGCAACAAGGGACACAATCCCAGCAAAGCTGCTGGGATTTCAGGGCCGTGATATTTTTGTGATGTTTTGACTTGGATGCCACTCCGTGGAGGGAGTGGGGCAGTGGGGGAAGAGAGGAAGGTTCTTGTACTCCCATCCCACTTTAGTCTTTGGCATCTGTTATATCCCCTTTTCCTCCCTGCTGTAAAACCTAGAATTGCCTCTGCTGTCACCAACCCCCCCCACAATTCTTGATTGCAGCTTTGTGTTATGACACATTTTAAACAAAATGCATCACTGCATTGAGTGTTTAGCAAATAGTGTTTGCTTTGGAATAAGGGTGGAGCTGCATTGAAAACACTTCTGTGCCTTGGAGTCAACACCACAATATCTGCTTTGGAGTTACTTTCATAACTTCAAGACTCATGAACGTATCTTAATGTGGAGGCCTGACAGGACAAACCCAGCACTGTATGACAGGAATCAGGATTAATAAACAGACCTCACTAAGGCTGGCGAGAGTATGGGAGGACTAGAAATAATCCTACCCAATGTACTGGCCGTTTGACTTTCTGTGTCTGTGATTTTACTATTGACTTGTTATATGTATTTATTTTTATTTAGAAGTCCTGCCTTGGAGAAGAATTACTTGCAGGGTAAGAATAAGATTTGAGGTGAGGCCTAAGTCGCAGATTGTATTTTCCGTGTTGGTCCTTTCCTTTGGTTGCAATTTTATCCTTTTTTTACTCAAAGGGTTATTCCCTACAATTAATGTACAAAGACAGGTTTCAACAGTGTGTCTGTGAGCAGCTTGTATAAATATTAAGTCCTCCGGATCCCCAGATATTCATGTCGCCATCTCCGTGGGTTTTAAGTGTGCGCTCCTCTGGAGAGTCCTGTTATCATATTTAAAGTCATTGTCTGTCTTGCACAGAATGTGTTTGAAAATGATTTTATGGAAGGTCATGCGGAATTCCTGAAGCCTGTAGGCGTAGATGATGGGATTTCCAACAGAGTTGGTGTGAGACAGAATGATGGCAGCATTCATGATACGGGGGTCCATGGTATTGAAATACTGTGGGTGAAAATGATTGATACAGTTGAGGATGTGGAGAGGCAGCCAGCAGAAGGCAAAGAAGCCAACGATGATGGATAATGATTTTGCGACTCTTACTTGATTCTGTAAGTACGTCCTGGAGCTGTCAGAATTTACGGAATTCAGCTCGATCTTTCGCAACTGCTTTCTGGCGACAGTGAATATTTTTACATAAATGCCCAGCATGATGAGCAATGGAGTCAGAACACAGCCCAAGAAGTTGAAGTAAACCATGTAGTTCATATCGACCACGTTCAAAAAGAGGCATTTCACCGAGCAGTCCCAGAGACAGGAATCATTCCCCGGATTGAGTGCCATGTCTGTGATGTTTGGACATCCCTTCTCTGCCACATGCCACTGGTTCCAGCCCAGAAATGGAGTCAGACCGATCACCAAGGACAGAATCCAGAACACTGCTATAATTAGCCTGGCACGCCTCCCAGTTATCAGCCCCTTGTATCTGTATGAGAGAAAAAAACATACAAAGTCAGGAAACAGCAGCTGAAGGACATTGTCTCCCAGCAGTTCCTGCCATTTGCCGTTGGGAAATGTAACATGTTTTCCCAAGATTGCTTTCTTTTTATTTAAATTTCCCATGAATGAGAGTGAGTGGGAAGGAGCAGGAAAAGCAAGTGACAAGTCGCCCCCTCCCAAGGAGCACAGACTGCTAATAAATGTTCCAATTGTTGTAAAACTCCAAACTATTTGAAATCTAGGGATGTACAGGACCAGAACTGACCATTCAACCCAGCTGGCTGATCCTGGAGTTCAAAAACAGAATAGAGTTCATAACATATCCCTCAATTGATTTTCATGCCAAATGCCTGTTCAACTCTCAAAGTGTTATTAGCTTTGATCTTATTCCTGGGTTGTCCGGTACAGATCGGGTACGGGGGGGGGGGGCAACTAGATTATGAAGTTGGACTTAGAAATGGTGAATGAAATTCATTGTCAACATCATGAGATAGAATAAACATCAGAACTATAAACTAAATGGTGTTAATCCACTGAAACCCCCTCCTCCCGTACCTGATCAGGCCGTTCCAGTGTTTGTACACGTTCCCCCTCCTCTCTAATTTTGTCTCTATCCCAACTTCCAAATCATTGATCTGCAATATGAATAGCAAAGGTCCTTGTACTGATCACGTCCTGCCGCTCATCCCAGCCCCCATAGTCACCCTCTGCCTCTGCCAGTTCCCAATCCGCCTCAATAACTCTGCACCTGTGTTTTCCTTGTGTACCAGCCTCCTGTTCCGCACAGTATTAAAAGCCTGACTGAAGTCTAGATTGAAGTGCCCAGGGAGTTGTCTCTTCCACGAGCTCTCATTCCTCCTGAAAGAATTGCAACAGGTTTGTCAAGCATGAGCCCCCTCCTGCCCCCCCCCCCCTATGCTGCCTTGGTCCTGATGGTTTTGTTGGTGTTTCATGATACATCTGTCCTCTAACATTTTACCCACCACAGATGGCAGGCTCACAGCCAAGACAGTCCTTTGCCTATTTTTAAAAAGATAGATCTTATGGTCCCGTCTCATAAATCAATTGATTCTAATGATTCTCCAAAGATCCTTGCCAAAATATGACCAATTGCATCAACTATTTCCTTAAGCACCTTAGAGTGCAGGCCATGTGGTCCTGGGATCTTATCCGCTTTTGCTGCCTTCAACATTTCCACCACTTCTTTCTCAGTAATTACCATTCTCCTTAAAATTTCCTGGAAACTCAACGGTCACTTTAGGGAGAGTCAGTGCCTTTTGTGAACACAAAGAAATTCTTCAGGTTTTCCAGCATTTCTGGACGGGGAGCTGGTTATCGGCTGTAAAAGCGCATTGAGACGTCCTGAGGTCGTGAAAGGTGCCATATAAATGCAAATCTATTTTTTTCTTTTTATTATTGGAACTTGATGTTCAGCAGAGGGTATGATTCAAGCACGGAGTCACAAGAGAATTACAGATAACGAAGGCCATTCACCCATCGTAATTCATCCAGCCAGAAAGACCCTACACTCCCCCCATTGGTACATCTAATTGTTTCTCAGACAATTCCAGAGTTTTCACCTCCACGACTCTGTGTGGAAACCCATTCCACTCTTTGTATGAAGAAGAAATAACCAATATCAGTCTTAAGTTTATCTTTTACTAGTTTGAACATATGTCCTTGTCCTACTCTCACAACTTAATTTAAAGTCATATTCTGGATTTCCCTTTTCCATACCATTTTCTAACTTTTATCCCTCTAGAAGATCACCCCGAAGGTGCTCCCTTTCCAGGCTGAAAAGCCCAAGCTTCTCCAGCCTTTCCTCATGTCTCGCAGTTTTATATAGAATCACCATTACATCTCAACTTTTATATTCTATACCTCTTGCCATAAAACCAATTATTCCTTCTTTACCCAGAGAGTGGTGAGAATGTGGAACTTGCTACCACAAGGAGTGGTTGAGCACAAACACCAGCATGGACCTGTTGGGCCGAATGGCCTGTTTCTGCGTTGTACATTCTGTGTAATTCTGTTAGCTTTTTTTATGGCCTTATCCACTTGAGGTGTTGCTTTCAACATCTTGTGAACCCAAACTTGAATCCCTCTACTCTTCCACATCATCCAACTTTCTCCCATTCTAATTATAATTATTACTTTCTTGCTCCCAAAATGTACCACTTACATTTACTGACACTGAATTCCACCTGCCACAAGATTGCCCATTTCCCCCTGGAGCTTCCTTTAGTCCCCTGATTTCTTTACTATCCCTTCTATTTATCATCTGCATATTTGGACATTACCTTCGTCTCGTCCACACTGCTATCCACAGAGTTCTGTTCTGGGACTGCTTCTGTTCAATGTGTTTTACACAGCTTTGAGCTTAACTAATAGCCTTTACTGTGGAACTTTGACAAATACCATCTGGAAGTCCAGCTACAACACGTTGTAGGACTTCCACATTTCACTTGGGTTGTCACTTCAATGGCTAATATTTAAAGAACGTGTGCAGGAATTACAACAATTATTCATTCCTGTCTGGCGCAAAAATAAAACAGGAAAGGTGGCTCAACCGTGGCTTACAAAAGAAATTAGGGATAATATTAGATCCAAAGAGGAGACATAAAATTGCCAGAAAAAGCGGCAAGCCTGAGGATTGGGAGCAGTTTAGAATTCAGCAAAGGAGGACAAAGAGATTGATTAAGAGGGGAAAAATAGAGTATGAGAGTAAACTAGCAGGGAACATAAAAACTGACTGACTGTAAAAGCTTCTATAAATATGTCAAGAGAAAAAGATTAGTGAAGACAAATGTAGGTCCCTTACAGTCAGAAATGGGGGAAATTATAATGGAGAACAAAGAAATGGCAGAACAATTAAACACATACTTTGGTTCTGTCTTCACAAAGGAGGATACAAATAACTCCCAGAAATGTTAGGGAACCAAGGGTTTGGTGAGAGGGAGGAACTGAAGGAAATCAGTATTTGTAAAAAAAGTGCTCGGGAAATTAATGGGGCTAAAGGCTGACAAATCCCCAGGGCCTGATAATCTACATCCCAGAGTACTAAAGGAAGTGGCCCTGGAAATAGTGGATGCATTGGTGATCATCTTCCAAAATTCTATAGACTCTGGAACAGTTCCTACAGATTGGAGGGTGGCAAATGTAACCCCACTATTTAAAAAAGGAGGGAGAGAAAAAACAAGGAATTACAGACCAGTTAGCCTAACATCAGTAGTGGGGAAAATGCTAGAGTCCATTATAAAAGATGTGATTACAGAACACTTGGGAGGGCATTAACGGGATTGGACAAAGTCAGCATGGGTTTATGAAAGGGAAATCATGCTTAACAAATCTACTGGAGTTTTTTGAGGATGTAACTAGTAGAATAGATAGGGGAGAACCAGTGGATGTGGTGTATTTGGATTTTCAGAAGGCTTTTGATAAGGTCCCACACAAGAGGTTAGTGTGCAAAATTAAAGCACATGAGATTGGGGGGAATATACTGGCATGGATTGAGAATTGGTTGACAGACAGGAAACAGAGAATAGGAATAAACGGGTCTTTTTCGGGGTGGCAGGCAGTGACTAGTGGGGTACCGCAGGGATCAGTGCTTGGGCCCCAGCTATTCACAATATATATCAATGATTTGGATGAGGGAACTGAATGTAACATTTCCAAGTTTGCAGACGACACAAAGCTGGGGTGGAATGTGAGCTGTGAGGAGGATGCAAAGAGGCTCCAATGTGATTTAGACAAGTTGGGTGAGTGGGCAAGAACATGGCAGATGCAGTATAACGTGGATAAATGTGAGGTTATCCACTTTGGTTGTAAAAACAGAAAGGCAGATTATTATCTGAATGGTGATAGATTGGGAAAAGGGGAGGTGCAACGAGACCTGGGTGTCCTTGTACACCAGTCGCTGAAAGTGAGCATTCAGGTGCAGCAAGCAGTTAGGAAGGCGAATGGTATGTTGGTGTTCATTGCAAGAGGATTTGAGTACAGGAACAGGATGCAGTTGTACAGGGCCTTGGTGAGACCACATCTGGAATATTGTGTGCAGTTTTGGTCTCCTTATCTGAGGAAGGCTGTCCTTGCCATGGAGGGAGTGCAACGAAGGTTTACCAGACTGATTCCTGGGATGGCAGGACTGACGTATGAGGAGAGATTGGGTCGACTAGGCCTATATTCACTAGAGTTTAGAAGAATGAGACGTGATCTCATTGAAACATATAAAATTCTAACAGGACTAGACAGACTAGATGCAGGGAGGATGTTCTCGATGGCTGGGGAGTCCAGAACCAGGGGTCACAGTCTCAGGATACGGGGTATGCCATTTAGAACCGAGATGAGGAGAAATTTCTTCACTCAGAGGGTGGTGAACCTGTGGAATTCTCTACCACAGAAGGCAGTGGAGGCCAAGTCATTGTGGAGGCAGGAACCCTCACAACATTCAAGAAGCATTTGGATGAGCACTTGAAATGCCATAGCATACAAGGCTACGGACCAAATGCTGGAATATGGGATTAGATTAGACTGGGCTTGATGGCCGGCGCGGACACGATGGGCCGAAGGGCCTCTATCCGTGCTGTATAACTCTATGACTCTATTAGATGTATTCAAGAAGGAGATAGATATATTTCTTAATGCTAAAGGGATCAAGGGATATGGGGAAAAAGCGGGAACAGGGTACTGAGTTAGACGATCAGCCATGATCATTTTGAATGGCGGAGCAGACCTGAAGGGCCGAATGGCCTACTCTTGCTCCTATTTTCCATGATTCTATGATTCCTCGTAGAAGTCCAGGAGATCGGGCAGATCTTCGCCATCTGAAGTCAAACTGACGACTGTTTACTGAATTAATCAAGTGAGTTTACTCCTGATAATATTTTTACAGAAAATTGAAATAAGGCTAATGGTCTGGTCATGTCTGGTTTATCACCGTTTTGAATATGGCACCTCATCAGCCTTTCGTCTGTTGCCAGATCGGCCCAAACTGGAATATGTTGTCTCAGAGCTGACCGATGGGCAGTCCTGGGACAAAACTTCTCAAGATTCCAGAGAGAGGGCATTCTCTGCCAGCATTAAGTCACAAGGTTAGATACAGAGTTACGCTCCCTCGACACTGCCCCATCAAACACTCCCAGGGCAGGTACAGCACGGGTTAGATACAGAGTAAAGCTCCTTCTACAATGTCCCATCAAACACTCCCAGGGCTGGTACAGCACAGGTTAGATACAGAGTAAAGCTCCCTCTACACTGTCCCATCAAACACTCCCAGGGCAGGTACAGCACAGGTTAGATAGAGTAAAGCTCCCTCTACACTGTCCCATCAAACACTCCCAGGGCAGGTACAGCACGGGTTAGATACAGAGTAAAGCTCCCTCTACACTGTCCCATCAAACACTCCCAGGGCAGGTACAGCACAGGTTTGATACAGAGTAAAGCTCCCTCTACACTGTCCCATCAAACACTCCCAGGGCAGGTACAGCACGGGTTAGATACAGAGTAAAGCTCCCTCTACACTGTCCCATCAAACACTCCCAGGACAGGTACAACACGGGTTAGATACAGAGTAAAGCTCCCTCTACACTGTCCCATCAAACACTCCCAGGACAGATGCAGCATGGGTTAGATACAGAGTAAAGCTCCCTCTACACTGTCCCATCAAACACTCCCAGGGCAGGTACAGCACCGGTTAGATACAGAGTAAAGCTCCCTCTACACTGTCCCATCAAACACTCCCAGGGCAGGAACAGCACAGGTTTGATACAGAGTAAAGCTCCCTCTACACTGTCCATCAAACACTCCCAGGGCAGGTACAGCATGGGTTAGATACAGAGTAAAGCTCCTTCTACACTGTCCCATCAAACACTCCCAGAGCAGGTACAGGGTTAGATACAGAGTAAAGCTCCCTCTACACTGTCCCGTCAAACACTCCCAGGGCAGGTACAGGGTTAGATACAGAGTAAAGCTCCCTCTGCACTGTCCCGTCAAACACTCCCAGAGCAGGTACAGGGTTAGATACAGAGTAAAGCTCCCTCTACACTGTCCCATCAAACACTCCCAGGGCAGGTACAGGGTTAGATACAGAGTAAAGCTCCCATTAAGAGTTTTCCCAATAACTGATTTTTGGAAGACGAAGTCCTCACTACCTGTACACAGAGTCCAGAAGGAATTTGGCACAGGAAAATCAGAGTAAGTCGACCATGAACACAATTGGTGCTAAAGGAAGATGATGCTGCCAGAGTCTCAGTGAAGGAAGATCTAGTGGAGATACCGGATGGGCAAAATATTGATAAAGAGGAGGTCCTAGAAAGGCTGGCTGTACTTAAAGTAGATAAGTCACCCGGTCCGGATGGGATGCATCCTAGATTGCTGAGGGAAGTAAGGGTGGAAATTGCGGAGGTACTGGCCATAATATTCCAAACATCCTTAGATACGGGGGGTGGTGCCAGAGGACTGGAGAATTGCAAATGTTACACCCTTGTTCAAAAAAGGGTGTAAGGATAAACCCAGCAACTACAGGCCAGTCAGTTTAACCTCGGTGGTGGGGAAACTTTTAGAAACGATAATCCGGGACAGAATTAACAGTCGCTTGGACGAGTGTGGATTGATTAGGGAAAGCCAGCACGGATTTGTTACAGGCAAATCGTGTTTAACTAACTTGATTGAGTTTTTTGATGAGGTAACAGAGAGGGTAGATGAGGGCAATGCGGTTGATGTGGTATATATGGACTTTCAAAAGACGTTTTATAAAGTGCCACATAATAGGCTTGTCATCAAGATTGGAGCCCACGGAATAAAGGGGGCAGCAGCAGCATGGATACAGAATTGGCTAAGGGACAGGAAACAGAGGGTAGTGGTGAACGGTTGTTTTTCAGACTGGAGGGAGGTGTACAGTGGTGTTCCCCAGGGGTCGGTGCTGGGACCACTGCTTTTTTATATATATTAATGACTTGGACTTGGGTGTACAGGGCACAATTTCAAAATTTGCAGATGACACAAAATTTGGAAATGTAGTGAACAGTGAGGAGGATAGTGATAGACTTCAAGAGGATATAGACAGGCTGGTGGAATGGGCGGACACGTGGCAGATAAAATTTAACGCAGAAAAATGCAAGGTGATACATTTCAGTAGGAAGAACGAGGAGAGGCAATATAAACTAGTGGTCACAATTCTAAAATGGGTACAGGAACTGAGACATCTGGGGGTATATGTGCACAAATCATTGAAGGTGGCAGGGCAGGTTGAGAAAGTGGTTAAAAAAGCATACGGGATCTTGGGCTTTATAAATAGAGGCATAGAGTACAAAAGTATGGAAGTCATGATGATCCTTTATAAAACACTGGTTCGGCCACATCTGGAGTATTGTGTCCAGTTCTGGGCACCGCACTCAGGAAAGATGTGAAGGCCTTAGAGAGGGTGCAGAAGAGATTTACTAGAATAATTTCAGGGATGAGGGACTTCAGTTATGAGGATAGACTGGAGAAGCTGGGGTTGTTCTCCTTGGAACAGAGACGATTGTGAGGAGATTTGATAGAGGTGTTCAAAATCATGAAGGGTCTTGACGGAGTAGATAGAGAGAAACTGTTCCCATTGGCAGAAGGGTCAAGAACCAGAGGACATAGATTTAAGGTGATTGGCTAAAGAACCAAAGGTGTCATGAGGAAAAACTTTTTTACACAGCGAGCGGTTAGGATCTGGAATGCACTGCCCGAGGGGGCGGTGGAGGCAGATTCAATCATGGCCTTCAAAAGGGAACTGGATAAGTACTTGAAAGGAAAAGATTTGCAAGGCTACGGGGATAGGGCGAGAGAGTAGGACTAGCTGGATTGCTCAATGACAGAGCTAGCACAGACTCGATGGGCCGAATGGCCGCCTTTCCTGCTGTAACCTTTCTGTGATTCAATGATTCTATAAAGGACAGAAAGCTCACTGGATTGGGAAGGTGGTAGGTCAGTGGGAAAGTGATGATATTACTGGGATGGAAAGACACCCAAGGATCTCTTTTCGAGGTTTACATGAGTCAGTAGCAGGTAAGTGAGTTAAAATCGCTGGGTGTGATATTAGTGATGAACCTGTTAGTGCTTAAAATAAATGGCTGAAACCTTGTTAAAATAGGATTCAGCCGTTCATTATTAATATCACAGTGTGAATTCAACCCACACGTACGGTGGGCCAGTCCATCAATTGGAAATGATCGCTTTTGGATCCACTTGTTTGGGTTTGAAACATGCATGTCCATTACCAGGAAATATTGCATCAACTCGTTGAAAATATCTGGCCTTGTACTAACTCGGCTCCTCAATCTTCCCCAACTGACTGGATTACTTGCTCCAGCAGGAGACTAACTGAGTTTAAATGTCGGTTTTGTGATATCAGGAACTGGGAAATCTTTAGTCTTTGCAAACAGGAAAAGAAACGATGAACTATACTTTATAAAAGATACAGAAAGCCAATCTGGAGCTTTTCTCCTGAACTGCTCAAACTATTGTTTGATCATGAGTTAAGTGACTTCTCCGAGGAATGCCATTATGATGCAACACTGAATTGACAAAGTTCCATTTCCCAACATCCTTCTCTAAATGAACCAAGATTAACTTTCAGAGTTGCTCCTGACGATTGTTTAGTGCAGGAACAGCCCAGGCTGAGAGTTCACTGTCTCAGGTTATTCACATTCAGCCAAGATCTGCTTTTTACAATCAGTATATTTTATTATCTCTGTCATAGAGTCATAGAGTCATAGAGTTATACAGCACGGATAGAGGCCCTTCGGCCCATCGTGTCCGCGCCGGCCATCAGCCCTGTCTACTCTAATCCCATATTCCAGCATTTGGTCCGTAGCCTTGTATGCTATGGCATTTCAAGTGCTCATCCAAATGCTTCTTGAATGTTGTGAGGGTTCCTGCCTCCACAACCCTCTCAGGCAGTGAGTTCCAGACTCCAACCACCCTCTGGGTGAAAAAGTTCTTTCTCAAATCCCCTCTAAACCTCCCACCTTTTACCTTGAATCTATGTCCCCTTGTTATAGAACCCTCAACGAAGGGAAAAAGCTCCTTAGTATCCATCCGATCTGTGCCCCCCCTCTGCTCTCCTGAAGATTCTGATCTTGTTGGGATAGAGATCACGAGAAGTCAAGTCCTGATCATCGCAATGTGTTCACCTGTGGGGGGCATTATCGTGAGGTCTGATCCTGGAATCACACTATCACTGGGCAGCAATTACAGCCACGAGCCCTGACTTCCCTTCCCTTGGCCACAGGATTTGAGACTTATTTCAGGACTCACACGCTGGCCAGGCTATAATCAGCGAATTGAGCACAGGCCTGAGACTGGAATCACACGTCAAGTTCAGGTCATTTCCTGGACTGCGTTTACTCACCGAGGGAAGCACCAGATAAAATCTCTCAATTCTTATTTCATGATGTGCTTTTGGCAAAAAGACCATAGTGTTTCCAGTTTCCTGTTTCCGACGTGGGAAACATTGTTTCCACTCAAACCGACATCTCCTGGAGCATTTTGTGGATTTACTGAGAAGACCCCCACTCTCACCAGTCCCACTCAGACCCCACACCTCTCTCCCTCACTCTCACCAGTCCCACTCAGACCCCACACCTCTCTCCCCCACTCTCACCAGTCCCACTCAGACCCCACACCTCTCTCCCCCACTCTCACTCAGACCCCACACCTCTCTCCCCCACTCTCACCAGTCCCACTCAGACCCCACACCTCTCTCCCCCACTCTCACCAGTCCCACTCAGACCCCACACCTCTCTCCCCCACTCTCACTCAGACCCCACACCTCTCTCCCCCACTCTCACCAGTCCCACTCGGACCCCACACCTCTCTCCCCCACTCTCACCAGTCCCACTCAGACCCCACACCTCTCTCCCTCACTCTCACTCAGACCCCACACCTCTCTCCCCCACTCTCACTCAGACCCCACACCTCTCTCCCCCACTCTCACCAGTCCCACTCAGACCCCACACCTCTCTCCCTCACTCCCACTCAGACCCCACACCTCTCTCCCTCACTCTCACTCAGACCCCACACCTCTCTCCCCCACTCTCACCAGTCCCACTCAGACCCCACACCTCTCTCCCTCACTCTCACCAGTCCCACTCAGACCCCACACCTCTCTCCCTCACTCTCACCAGTCCCACTCAGACCCCACACCTCTCTCCCCCACTCTCACCAGTCCCACTCGGACCCCACACCTCTCTCCCCCACTCTCACTCAGACCCCACACCTCTCTCCCCCACTCTCACCAGTCCCACTCAGACCCCACCAGCCTGTCTGAACTGATTGAGATCATTTGCAAGTCTTGCTCCAAAAACCTTTTTAAAAGGTTGAGTAGTTTTAAAACACATTGATTAACGCCACAGGATTGGTGATTGGCCCAGGCTCCCCCAGCGACCCCTTTAACTGAGGACTGACCTTCGCCTCTATTTTTAAATCTCACGTGTCATGAAGCCAATCGTATCTCTCCTTTCTGACGAAAGGTCACTGATGCTGCCTGACTCGCTGAGTATTTCCTGCATTTCTAGTTTTTATTTCAGTCTCTCTCCTTTAATGGAAGATCTGTTAACTACAACACTTTAAAGTAAAAATTGTGTGTGTTGTTTCATTATTAACAGAATAAAATGCATGTTGTAATAAGGCAACACCTGTTGCTCAGACTGAACAGCTACATTATCCAGTTATCCCGAGGAGTGCTGTCAGCTACAAAACTTTAACTTTACAATAATACCAGAACGCTGCTGAATTCTGAACCTGTCCAGAGGGAGCGAGACTAGGTAATGAAAGGTACTATACCTCAGCTTGCTGTATTAGATGGGGACGATGGTGTTTATACTGCTTGGTTCAGGCTGCGTCTCCCGCCCAGGATGGTGGTCTGTGCTTGTGAGCTCACAATCTCCTCCCAGGAGTTAATATTGAAATGTTTAGAGAGCAGAGAGGGAGTGTTATTGCTGTCTAAACATTTAAATCAACTTAAGATAGGTTTAAAAGGTCCCTCTTAGTTCAAGGAATCCCAAGAGCACTTTTTAAACCAAGTTTGATGCCTCAGTGAGTTGTACTCAATGCAGAGCAGACCAAGCAGCCTGAAACTCCCTCCTCCTGGGGTCATCACAGTACTCCTCTCTGGAGAATCGGGCTAAGCTCTGACCCCACAGTTAACACATCATTGTATAAATCGACCCTTGGACACTTCACTGGTAGGAAGTGTGAGGTAATGCATTTGGGGAGAGCAAACAAGGCAAGGGAATACACAATAAATGGGAGGATACTGAGAGGTGTAGAGGAAGTGAGGGACCTTGGAGTGCATGTCCACAGATCCCTGAAGGTAGCAGGACAGGTGGATAAGATGATTAAGAAGGCTTATGGGATACTTTCCTTTATTAGCCGAGGTATAGAATATAAGAGCAGGGAGATTGTGCTGGAACTGTATAAAACACTAGTTAGGCCACAGCTTGAGTACTGCGTACAGTTCAGGTCACCACATTACAGGAAGGATGTAATTGTACTAGAGAGGGTGCAGAGGAGATTTACGAGGATGTTGCCAGGACTGGAGAATTTTAGCTATGAGGAAAGATTGGATAGGCTGGGGTTGTTCTCTTTGGAACAGAGGAGGCTGAGGTGAGATTTAATTGAGGTGTATAAAATTATGAGGGGCCTCGATAGAGTGGATAGGAAGGACCGATTTCCCTTAGCAGAGAGGTCAGTGACCAGGGGGCATAGATTTAAAGTGATTGGTAGAAGGATTAGAGCGGAAATGAGGGGAAAAAAATTCATCCAGATGTTGGTGAGGGTCTGGAACTCACTGCCTGAGAGGGTGGGAGAGACAGAAACCCTCAACTCATTAAAAAAATCCCTGGATGTGCACCTGAAGAGCCGAGATCTGCAGGGCTACGGACCAAATGCGGGAAAGTGGGATTAGACTGGGTGGCTCGTTTCTCAGCCGGCACGGACACGATGGGCCGAATGGCCTCCTTCTGTGCCGTAAATTTTCTATGGTTGTTTGACTCACAATCTATTTCCAGTAAGTTTCTGTCTGGCAGATTCAATGCTAACCATTATCTGACAGTTCTAATCAGTTTTAATTCATTTGTAATTAACATGGGCGGGTGTATATTGCACGTGCTCCACACAGATTAACACTGCATTAATCTGAGACCGGGCCCATTGGAGAATGTGAGCAGCACCTCGATGGCCATTAGTCAGGCACATTGCACAGTAGCACCAGTGCATGTACAGTTTGCTGTAAGATGGTGGTTGTAACTAACAGAGTATTTGAGACAATTTTGTCAATAAGTATTCTTGTAGCTGGGTTATGACTCTGTGCTTCCCAGAGCTCCCATCTCAGAAGGATATCAGGGTTTGCCCCAACATTTAATCTTGCCCCAGAGAAGCTCAAGAATGTTAACCATTATTCAATGAAAATGAGAGCATCAACAGAATTCCACTCACTCACAAGCCCCTCATTCACCATCTCCCATCAATTCACCATCTCAGATCTAAGCAACTATTTAGCTGAATTCCTGTTGACATAAAACCACAGTCCTTTCCACTTATTCCCTCTTCAACCACTACACCAAATTCCTGATCAAACCTCAGGGATGAGAGTGTCTGAGATCAGTTTGCTAGGAGTATCTTCTTTCGAAGACTGATTTCCATTGGAATGAGTTGTAATGAATCTCATTCTCTAGCTGGAATTGCCTATCTTCACAGGCCGCCTGTTCCAGCCTACAGCAACCAATAGAACTGATTTTGTAGAATGGCAGACTGAGAGAATTCATGTGCTGTTGATCGAATTCTGCCACCTATTGGATCTTTTTCCTGAGCAATCTTTTAGTTTATTGTCATGTTAACCAAACTCAGTAACTGAATACAATGGAACGTGCCATGGTCCAGATTACACTGGATTCATAGAAAAGATTTTTCAGAGATTACAGAGAAAGTTTCCCCATTTCCACATCCAGCCAATTCTAATAGCGAAACAAGGACTTTCAACCAACCAAATATAGTCCTAGATTGAAAGGCAAAGATTTGGCCTATGGGATGTGAGGCCAAGTTCCACTATCCCACATCATTCGACACCACCATGGACATTCACATTTCAAACCCAAACAAGTCTCTCCCAAAGCAGCCACTGGAAAACTTGCTGTGATGCAATGAAAGGAAGAATGAAAAGAAATTAATAACATGAGATATTTATGACCAAATGTCCCACTCCCACTGTACGGTATATAAATGAGGATAGATTGCTTTTAATGTTTTAATGAATTTAGCATCAATTAACTTCAAGAGAATAAGAAAATCTGAATGTTCAGGTTCACCTGAACATCCGTGTCCTTTTAGCCGTGTTCCGTGTGTGGTGACGGTTTGGCCGTGTTCCGTGTGTGGTGACGGTTTGGCCGTGCTCCGTGTGTGGTGACGGTTTGGCCGTGCTCCGTGTGTGGTGACGGTTTGGCCGTGTTCCGTGTGTGGTGACGGTTTGGCCGTGCTCCGTGTGTGGTGACGGTTTGGCCGTGTTCCGTGTGTGGTGACGGTTTGGCCGTGTTCCGTGTGTGGTGACGGTTTGGCCGTGCTCGGTGTGTGGTGACGGTTTGGCCGTGTTCCGTGTGTGGTGACGGTTTGGCCGTGCTCGGTGTGTGGTGACGGTTTGGCCGTGTTCCGTGTGTGGTGACGGTTTGGCCGTGTTCCGTGTGTGGTGACGGTTTGGCCGTGCTCCGTGTGTGGTGACGGTTTGGCCGTGTTCCGTGTGTGGTGACGGTTTGGCCGTGTTCCGTGTGTGGTGACGGTTTGGCCGTGCTCCGTGTGTGGTGACGGTTTGGCCGTGCTCCGTGTGTGGTGACGGTTTGGCCGTGCTCGGTGTGTGGTGACGGTTTGGCCGTGCTCCGTGTGTGGTGACGGTTTGGCCGTGCTCCGTGTGTGGTGACGGTTTGGCCGTGCTCCGTGTGTGGTGACGGTTTGGCCGTGCTCCGTGTGTGGTGACGGTTTGGCTTGGTTAGTGTGAAGGTTGTGGATTCAGACCCCACTCTGGAATTTCAGCACATTCGCTGGGCTGACTCTCCAGTGCAGTCCTGAGGGAGCGCCGCACTGTCGGAGGGTCAGTACTGAGGGAGCGCCGCACTGTCGGAGGGTCGGTACTGAGGGAGGGCCGCACTGTCGGAGGGTCGGTACCGAGGGAGCGCCGCACTGTCGGAGGGTCGGTACCGAGGGAGCGCCGCACTGTCGGAGGGTCGGTACCGAGGGAGCGCCGCACTGTCGGAGGGTCGGTACCGAGGGAGCGCCGCACTGTCGGAGGGTCGGTACCGAGGGAGCGCCGCACTGTCGGAGGGTCGGTACCGAGGGAGCGCCGCACTGTCGGAGGGTCGGTACCGAGGGAGCGCCGCACTGTCGGAGGGTCGGTACCGAGGGAGCGCCGCACTGTCAGAGGTGCCATCTTTTGAAAGGGACATTAAACCGAGGCCCTGTCTGCCCTCTCAGGTGGATGTAAAAGATTCCATGGCCACTATTTTAAAGGCAAGCAGGGGAGTTTGCCCCCATATCCTGGGGCCAATATTTATCCCTCAACCAACATCACCAAAAAAAACAGATGATCTGGTCATTACCTCATTGCTGTTTGTGGGATCTTGCTGTGCGCAAATTGGCTGCCGCATTTCCTACATTACAACAGTGACTACACTTCAAAAGTACTTCATTGGCTGTAAAGCTCTTTAGGACGTCCTGAGATCATGAAAGACGCGATAGAAATATGAGTTCTTTCTTTTCTTTAACATTCATCAATCAATCAACACCAAAAACAGACTGATCTTTCATGTTATTGCATTGTGGGATATTGCTGTGCCTGATGCTGTGTTTACCAACATAGTAAACAAAGTACCTTTAGACATTTCTGAGATAAGGTGCTGACATGTTTCACTCACTGGTAATGGCGTAAGGGAGATGCTCTGTGGCACTAGTTTCACTCACTGTCCACTAAAGTACAGAATGGTTTTGTATCGCATTGGTGCCTGGTTTTAATGTTGTTGGTTACAGATGTTTGAGGATGGACTGGTTTTAATGTTGTTGGTTACAGATGTTTGAGGATGGACTGGTTTTAATGTTGTTGGTTACAGATGTTTGAGGATGGACTTGTTTTAATGTTGTTGGTTACAGATGTTTGAGGATGGACTTGTTTTAATGTTGTTGGTTACAGATGTTTGAGGATGGACTTGTTTTAATGTTGGTTACAGATGTTTGAGGATGGACTGGTTTTAATGTTGTTGGTTACAGATGTTTGAGGATGGACTTGTTTTAATGTTGGTTACAGATGTTTGAGGATGGACTGGTTTTAATGTTGTTGGTTACAGATGTTTGAGGATGGATTTACTTCTAATGTTTGATGGAAACTGAGCTGCTTCAGGCAGCTCTTTGGAACGACAATGGATGAGATGGTTTCCAGACCTTGGATTTGAAATGTGAGGACAATTTATTCGGCTCCACACCAGGTCTTGGTTTATTGGAGGGAGGTGTGCTGATTCTGCCAGTTCCCCAAGACCACTTGTGAATGGAAAACGACGCTTGATTTAAGCAAATATTCCCCCACGTCGGATACTCCCCAGTTCCACAAATAACCTTCAACTTTCCAACCATTCATTTTAACCCCTTTACCTATAAAACCCAAATTAGGTTTCAGTAACACTCACTCACCCTTTGAATATCGATTATCCTTGAGAGGACTGCAGACTGATGGCTTCTACTGGACATTTACAGAAAGGTAACAGGACAATAGAGGCAAGAAATCAGATCCCAAGAAAGAAGAAAAAAAATCAATAGCCTGAAAACTGAGACCAGAAAGGCCCTGCTTTCCTGAGCAGAGAGTTTGGGATTGGAGTCACACACTCGGTACGTTTGATTGAACTGCAATTTTATGATCCACTGTCTCAGAATCCAATTAATTCAGCTCTAAGCTGTGCCATGAATTGGACTGAATAATCTGACCTTAGTAATGAAACTAGTCCTAATAAAGCAGTCAGGTAATTACCAGATTCTCTGTTTATCAAAGGAGAAAGTTACAAGCAGTCATGAGGACCACAGTACGGAGAGGACTTTGACATGGGCTTGTGTCTTACTTAGTTCCAGCCTCCGAATGAATAATAGGCGATGGACCAGAGAGCAGGGAAAAAATCATATAACAACAACTTGCATTTATCCAACACCTTTAAAGTAGTCAAACAAGCCAAGGCACATCACACGAGCATAAATCGGACAAAGATTGACACCGAGCCGAAGAAGGAGACATTAAGACCAAAAGCTTGGTCTAGAAATGTAGGTTTTAAGGAGCCAAGTATTGGGAGATCCCTAATCCAGTATCGGGGGATCCCTAGTCCAGTATCGGGGGATCCCTAGTCCGGTATCGGGGGATCCCTAGTCCGGTATCGGGGGATCCCTAGTCCGGTATCGGGGGATCCCTAATCCGGTATCGGGAGATCCTTAGTCCGGTATCGGGAGATCCTTAGTCCGGTATCGGGGGATCCTTAGTCCGGTATCGGGGGATCCCTAGTCCGGTATCGGGAGATCCCTAGTCCGGTATCGGGGGATCCCTAGTCCGGTATCGGGGGATCCCTAGTCCGGTATCGGGGGATCCCTAGTCCGGTATCGGGGGATCCCTAGTCCGGTATCGGGGGATCCCTAGTCCGGTATCGGGGGATCCCTAATCCGGTATCGGGGATCCCTAATCCGGTATCGGGGATCCCTAATCCGGTATCGGGGATCCCTAGTCCAGTATCGGGGATCCCTAATCCAGTATCGGGGGATCCCTAGTCCAGTATCGGGGGATCCCTAATCCAGTATCGGGGGATCACTAGTCCAGTATCGGGGGATCACTAGTCCAGTATCGGGGATCCATAGTCCAGTATCGGGGATCCCTAATCCAGTATCGGGGATCCCTAATCCAGTATCGGGAGATCTTTAGTCCGTTATCGGGGGATCCCTTGCCCGGTATCGGGGATCCCTTGCCCGGTATCGGGGATCCCTAATCCAGTATCGGGGATCACTAGTCCAGTATCGGGGATCACTAGTCCAGTATCGGGGGATCACTAGTCCAGTATCGGGGGATCCATAGTCCAGTATCAGGGGATCCCTAATCCAGTATCGGGGGATCTGTAAATCAGCTAAAGCAGATGCCTTCAGGGGAAGAGAGAAATGAGAGGGGAATGTGTTCACATCTCCAGAAAGTATTTTCACTACAGATGAACTGCGATTCTCTCAGCTGCCGTGCGTGTGTTGTGCTGGTTACAGTCAGAGCCGAGCTTCACCAGTCCTTCCCGTGGACATTTGCTGGTTTTCAGATTTGTCGAACTGTTCCTAGAATTTTTTTCCACAGTGAAACTTGCCACTGGGTAAATGAAGTAAATCTGGGCGGCCAATCCTACCTCAGATAACTGTTCCCCACCCAGAAAGATCCACCAATACTAAGGAATCAATATTTAATATCGGCAGGTGCGAGAGTCTGTCAGCCTGCACTCTGTGCCTTGAAGCTCATTTCCATTAAAGAGAAGCATTTCTCTCATTACATCAGCTCTAGCGAAGAAACGTGTTAAAAAAACAGGAAGTTTGCTTCAAAAATAACACTGCATGAAAATAATCTATCAATGGAAACTGTCACGTATTTTTTTTATTCGTTCATGGGATGCGGGCGTCGCTGGCGAGGCCGGCATTTATTGCCCATCCCTAATTGCCCTTGAGAAGGTGGTGGTGAGCCGCCTTCTTGAACCGCTGCAGTCCGTGTGGTGACGGTTCTCCCACAGTGCTGTTAGGAAGGGAGTTCCAGGATTTTGACCCAGCGACGATGAAGGAACGGCGATATATTTCCAAGTCGGGATGGTGTGTGACTTGGAGGGGAACGTGCAGGTGGTGTTGTTCCCATGTACCTGCTGCTCTTGTCCTTCTAGGTGGTAGAGGTCGCGGGTTTGGGAGGTGCTGTCGAAGAAGCCTTGGCGAGTTGCTGCAGTGCATCCTGTGGATGGTACACACTGCAGCCACAGTGCGCCGGTGGTGAAGGGAGTGAATGTTTATGGTGGTGGGTATCACTGTCGCGTATCGTCAATGAACTGAAACCCTCGCTGATCTTCAATGAACTGAAACCCTCGCTGATCTTCAATGAACTGAAACCCTCGCTGATCTTCAATGAACTGAAACCCTCGCTGATCTTCAATGAACTGAAACCCTCGCTGATCTTCAATGAACTGAAACCCTCGCTGATCTTCAATGAACTGAAACCCTCGCTGATCTTCAATGAACTGCAGTCGCCAAACCGGGATTTGTTTTCCAGTCTGATGAATATATTCTGACGAACGCACAAGCCAGTCACCAACCTCAAGGTCTCTGAACCAAACTACTCAAAAATGGATAATTAAAGTTTGTCCAATATGTCGTGCACACACTTTCCTTGGAAGGTCACACCCTAATTACCCAAGTCTACAGGCTTCCAAGAGCCACAGTTTAGGGAATTTAATGGGTTAAAGCCATGCAACGAATTAGGCCAAAAAGGAAGGATCAGCTTCCTTGTGCTTTTCCAGTTAAGACTGCCCTGCCATTTGGACACTGATTTTAGTGGGAACATGTGTGAGGAGGGTCAGATCCCAGTGACAGAGCTGGTCCTCCAGGTCCTGTAAATGAGCTAGGCTGGATGATCAATCATCAACACTGGGGGCCACCTGGCTGTTGGGTTATTCAGTATATAAAGCGATTGTTCTACCTGGTTCCAATCTCCCGTTCCTGGGCCTGTTACATAGAAACAAAGAAAATAGGAGCAAGAGTAGGCCATTCGGCCCTTCGGGCCTGCTCCGCCATTCAAAATGATCATGGCTGATCGTCTAACTCAGTACCCTGTTCCCACTTTTTCCCCATATCCCTTGATCCCTTTAGCATTAAGAAATATATAAGAACATAAGAAATAGGAGCAGGAGTAGGCCAATCGGCCCCTCGAGCCTGCTCCGCCATTCAATAAGATCATGGCTGATCTGATCCTAACCTCAAATCTAAATTCATGTCCAATTTCCTGCCCGCTCCCCGTAACCCCTAATTCCCTTTACTTCTAGGAAACTGTCTATTTCTGTTTTAAATTTATTTAATGATGTAGCTTCCACAGCTTCCTGGGGCAGCAAATTCCACAGACCTACTACCCTCTGAGTGAAGAAGTTTCTCTTCATCTCAGTTTTGAAAGAGCAGCCCCTTATTCTAAGATTATGCCCCCTAGTTCTAGTTTCACCCATCCTTGGGAACATCCTTACCGCATCCACCCGATCAAGCCCCTTCACAATCTTATATGTTTCAATAAGATCGCCTCTCATTCTTCTGAACTCCAATGAGTAGAGTCCCAATCTACTCAACCTCTCCTCATATGTCCACCCCCTCATCCCCGGGATTAACCGAGTGAACCTTCTTTGTACTGCCTCGAGAGCAAGTATGTCTTTTCTTAAGTATGGAGACCAAAACTGTATGCGATATTCCAGGTGCGGTCTCACCAATACCTTATATAACTGCAGCAATACCTCCCTATTTTTATATTCTATCCCCCGAGCAATAAAAGCCAACATTCCGTTGGCCTTCTTGATCACCTGCTGCACCTGCATACTAACCTTTTGATCTTCTTGCACTAGGACCCCCAGATCCCTGTGTACTGCAGTACTTTCCAGTTTCTCGCCATTAAGATAATAACTTGCTCTCTGATTTTTCCTGCCAAAGTGCATAACCTCACATTTTCCAATATTGTATTGCATCTGCCAAATCTCCGCCCACTCACCCAGCCTGTCTATATCCCCCTGTAGGTTTTTTATGTCCTTCTTGAATACATCTAATGACTTGGCCTCCACTGCCTTCTGTGGTAGAGAATTCCACAGGTTCACCACCCTCTGAGTGAAGAAATTTCTCCTCATCTCGGTTCTAAATGGCATACCCCATATCCTGAGACTGTGACCCCTGGTTCTGGACTCCCCAATCATCGGGAACATCCTCCCTGCATCTAGTCTGTCTAGTCCTGTTAGAATTTTATATGTTTCAATTAAATCACCTCTCATTCTTCTAAACTCCAGTGAATATAGGCCTAGTCGACCCAATCTCTCCTCATACGTCAGTCCTGCCATCCCAGGAATCAGTCTGGTAAACCTTCGTTGCACTCCCTCCATGGCAAGGACATCCTTCCTCAGATAAGGAGACCAAAATTGCACACAATATTCCAGATGTGGTCTCACCAAGACCCTGTATAACTGCGGTAAGACACCTCTGCTCCTGTACTCAAATCCTCTTGCAATGAACACCAACATAACATTCGCCTTCCTAACTGCTTGCTGCACCTGAATGCTCGCTTTCAGCGACTGGTGTACAAGGACACCCAGGTCTCGTTGCACCTCCCCTTTTCCCAATCTATCACCATTCAGATAATAATCTGCCTTTCTGTTTTTACAATCAAAGTGGATAACCTCACATTTATCCATGTTTTACTGCATCTGCCATGTTCTTGCCCACTCACCCAACTTGTCTAAATCACATTGGAGCCTCTTTGCATCCTCCTCACAGCTCACATTCCACCCCAGCTTTGTGTCGTCTGCAAACTTGGAAATGTTACATTCAGTTCCCTCATCCAAATCATTGATATATATTGTGAATCGCTGGGGCCCAAGCACTGATCCCTGCGGTACCCCACTAGTCACTGCCTGCCACCCGGAAAAAGACCCGTTTATTCCTACTCTCTGTTTCCTGTCTGTCAACCAATTCTCAATCCATGCCAGTATATTCCCCCCAATCCCATGTGCTTTAATTTTGCACACTAACCTCTTGTGTGGGACCTTATCAAAAGCCTTCTGAAAATCCAAATACACCACATCCACTGGTTCTCCCCTATCTATTCTACTAGTTACATCCTCAAAAAACTCCAGTAAGTTTGAGTCAGAAACCCCACAAACCTCCCCTCCAAGGACGATCGTGATTATTTGGTCATTGGTGAGCACAGATTTGAGCTCTTGCTAAACAAATAGCAGATATCAAGAATTTATTTGGATCAACACACTGAACACACATGTGTCTGCACTGCCACTGTCTGGCCCATAAGATGGATCCAGCATAATCCCAGTGAATAATCCTTCTATCATTTGATATAAGAGTATGTTTCTGAATCTAACCTTCAAGTAATGTCTCCCATCAGCTGTTGCCTCAATTCTGAGTTCCCTTCTCAGTTGGATGACAGCTAATTGTTTTCAACAAGGTGGAAGAAGTCAGACACGATCAGGCGATGCACCAGTCTTGTTTTAGATATCTCAAGTCCAGTGCTACCAACTAGAGTTACTCTTCATCAGCTGCCTGATCCAGGTGATCCTGTGAAGGCCTTTAGTAAAGAGATGTGGGCACAAAGCCTGCGATTGAGTTACTCGGATCCATAAGCTTCTTCATCAAAGTTTCGGCAAATGAATGGGAGAACCTGCGGAAACTGCCCCCATAGTTCCTGGAAATGGGTTCATTTCAGGTCTTCGAGTCTGTATCTTACCTGCTCCACAATCCAAATCAGACACACAGTTAAAGCTTTCTGTAAGTCGGACTGTCGTAATGACATCAATCGCAGGAAGCAGATTCAGCCTCCACCACCATCACTTGTTCAGGTGGAGATTCTGCTCCGAGGCCTGTGAAAGTACGAGGGCTCCCAACACTCCCACATTGCCCGGGAATCTCCCAGGATGAGGCATGAATCTCCCGGATTCTGATGCTCGCAGCGCTCCCTTTCCCCGTCGTAGACAGCCGGCCCAGAATAGGGAGGAGCGGAAACGAGACGGGGACTGGGGGACAGGGAACTGGGGGTCGGGAAGAGGGAGACTGGGGCTGGGGAGAGGGAGACCGGAGACTCAGAGACTGGGGACTGGGGAGACTGGGGCTGGGGAGAGGGAGACTGGAGACTCAGAGACTGGGGACTGGGGAGACTGGGGCTGGGGAGAGGGAGACTGGAGACTCAGAGACTGGGGACTGGGGAGACTGGGGCTGGGGAGAGGGAGACTGGAGACTCAGAGACTCAGAGACTGGGGACTGGGGACTGGGGACTGGGGACTGGGGAGATGGAAACTGGGGAGAGGGAGACTGGGGCTGGGGACTGGGGATCAGGGAGAGGGAGACTGGGGCTGGCGAGAGGGAGACGGGGGACTCGGGGACTGGTGACTGGGGATCAGAGAGAGGGAGACGGGGGACTCGGGGACTGGTGACTGGGGATCAGAGAGAGGGAGACGGGGGACTCGGGGACTGGTGACTGGGGATCAGAGAGAGGGAGACGGGGGACTGGGGATTGTGGAGAGGAAGACTGGGGAGAGGGAGATGGGGGACAGGGGACTTGGGGACTGGGGGTAGGGGAGATGGAAACTGGGGACTGGAGAGAGGGAGACTGGGGGACAGGGAGACGGGGTACAGGGGACTTGGGGACACATTTACTGGACTAATATTCTAACTATAACACCAGAATATCACATAAGTAATTTTGGAATCTACCCCATCAATTTGACTCATGACAGACTTTGTTTTCAATTATTTACTTGAAATCTGTGTACAGTTTTGGTCTCCTTATCTAAAGAAGAATAAATATACTTGCCTTAGAGGCGGTGCAATGAAGGTTCACTAGATTGATTCCTGGGATGAGAGGGTTGTCCTATGAGGAGAGATTGAGTAGAATGGGCCGATACTCTCTGGAATTTAGAAGAATGAGAGGTGATCTCATTGAAACATATAAGATTCTGAGGGGGCTTGACAGGGTAGATGCTGAGAGATTGTTTCCCCTGGCTGGAGAGTCTAGAACTAGGGGGCATAGTCTCAGGATAAGAGGTCGGCCATTTAAGACTGAGATGAGGAGGAATTTCTTCACTCAGAGGGTTGTGAATCTTTGGAATTCTCTACCCCAGAGGGCTGTGGATGCTGAGTCATTGAGTATATTCAAGACTGAAATCAATAGATTCTTGGACTCTAGGGGAATGTAGGGATATGGGGATAGGGCGGGAAAGTGGAGTTGATGTCAAAGATCAGCCATGATCTGATTGAATGGTGGAGCAGGCTCGAGGGGCCGTATGGCCTACTCCTGCTCCTATTTCTTATGTTCTTATATATTCTCATTCCCCTCTCTCACATTCCTCTCCTTTCCCAGCTCTCACAGCCCCTCCATTGCTCCATCTTTCCCCTGCTCTAATTTCCTCTCTTGCATTCCCTTGTATCTCACTCTCTCTCTTGCTCTTCCCGTGTCTGTTCTCTCCTCTCTCTCCTCCTTTCCTATTCACTCTTGTTATCATCCCATTACATTTTCCCTCTCTATTTGCATCTCAATAACTCTTTTCCTTGTTACTTTCGGTCCTTCTCTCTCTGGATTACTAGTCTAGTAACATACCCATACACTGCTGGTTACACTAGTGTAGTGGTTCTGTTACTGGGAAGCCTAGACTAATAATCCAGAGAATGAGAGTTCAAATCCCACCCTCTCAGTTTGAGAATTTGAATTCATTTTTTTTTAAAAAGTGGCCTAGCAAGTCACATTTGTATCATCCCACTTCAAGCAATAAATGCTGGCCCCATCAGCAACACCCACATCCTCAGAATGAACTAAAAATATGCAATAAGTGATATACAACTGCAGTATGGAAGATGTTACTAACTGGCCTCCTGCAATCATGATTCCCCAGTGCTGGAGAACACAAGCTGGAGATCATTCAAGAATGGCTGAGTTCTGTTCCTTGTTCTCAATCTCTGTACGTTGTAGAATAGTTTGCAATCACCTACTGCTTTGATCAACTTTCTAATGATCTTGTTAAAGTGAAAGATTTGTCTTTGCTGGTTTTCTGCAGTGGAGACCGGTAATGAAAAGGTTTGTGCGTGAGACAGTGTCACTGACACTCGCCGTTACAATCATAGAATCATAGAATGTTACAGCACAGAAGGAGGCCATTCGGCCCATTGTGCCTATGCCGGCTCTTTGAAAGAGCTATCTAATTAGTCCCACTCCCCTTCTCTTTTCCCATAGCCCTGCAAATTTATCCCCTTCAAGTATTTATCCAATTCCCTTTTGAAAGTTATTATTGAATCTTTTTCCACCGCCCTTTCAGGCAGCACATTCCAGATCAGAACAACTCACTGTGTAAAAAAATGTTTCCTCATCTCCCCTCTGGCACTTTTGCCGATCACCTTAAATCTGTGTCCTCTGGTTACCGACCCTTCTGCCACTGGAAACAATTTCTCCTTATTTACTCTGTCAAAACTGTTCATGATTTTGAACACCTCTATCAAATCTCCCCTTAACCTTCTCTGTTCTAAGGAGAACAATCCCAGCTTCTCCAGTCTCTCCACATAACTGAAGTCCCTCATCCCTGGCACCATTCTAGTAAATCTCCTCTGCACCCTCTCTAAGGCCTTGACATCCTTCCTAAAGTGCGGTGCCCAGAATTGAACACAATATTCCAGCTGGGGCCTAACCAGTGATTTATAAAGGTTCAGTTTAACCTTTGTTTCTTTGCCGAGTTCCCTATGGAACGCATGAGAAACACGGCCAAGCTAACAGCCTATTGCACCACAGAGGAGTCGTTCCTTCATCGTCACTGGGTCAAAATCCTGGAATTCCCTCCCTAACAGCACTGTGGGAGAACCTTCACCACACGGACTGCAGCGGTTCAAGAAGGCGGCTCACCACCACCTTCTCAAGGGGCAATTAGGGATGGGCAATAAATGCCGGCCTCGCCAGCGACGCCCACATCACAAGAATGAATAAACCTAAACAAGATGCAGCTTATCCACAGGTTACTGTAGGACACCCCCTATCCCACACATTCTCCCTCCGAGGAAATGTCCACCTTATCTCCACCGCCTTCCCACAGGGCGACTGAAATTGTAAATGATGCTGCCAGTCAGTCCCACTCTGAATTCAGCCATTTTAATCCACAGGCTCTCAGATGCTTCAATAAATAGTTAACCCCCTCTGCCAGACCACAGAAGTTCAAGTGCAAAGCACCACAGTAAATGGCATATCCTGTCGTGCAGCTGTGTAACGGATATGACCAGCCCGAGGACCAGCTTTTAATTAGAGCCCAGCACTGGAATTGCATAAGAAATGGAAAGACAATAGTTCCAGTTCAACTTCTGCTTCTGCTGCCCTGCCTCTTCTCTCTCCCCATCTCTCCCCTCGTTTCCTCTCTTCTCTCCCCATCTCTCTATCCTCTCTCCCCTCCTCTCTCCCATCCTCCCCTCTCCTCCCACCACCTCTCCCCTCCCTCTCCTCCCTCCCCATCCCTCGTCCCTCTTCTCTCCCCATCTCTCTCCACTCCCCTCTCCACATCTGTTGCCCCTCCTCTCACCTCTCCTCTCCTCTCCTCCATTCCTCTCTCTCCCCATCTTTCTCCCCCCTCCCCTTCTCGCTCGCCTCCTCTCTTCTCCCCTTTCTCCCCATCTTTCTCCCCTCTTCTCTCTACCCCTCTCTTCCCCTCCTCTCCTCTCCCTTCCTCTCTCCCCTCCTAGAAACATAAAAACATAGAAAATAGGAGCAGGAGTAGGCCATTCGGCCCTTCGAGCCTGCTCCACCATTCAATATGATCGTGGCTGATCCTCTATCTCAATACCATATTCCCACTCTCTCCCCAGACCCCTTGATGCCTTCTGTGTCTAGAAATCTATCTAGCTCCTTCTTAAATATATTCAGTGACTTGGCCTCCACAGCCTTCTGTGGTAGAGAATTCCACAGGTTCACCACCCTCTGAGTGAAGAAATTTCTCCTCATCTCAGTCCTAAATGTCCTACCCCGTATTCTGAGACTGTGACCCCTCGTTCTGGACCCCCAGCCAGGGGAAACTTCCTCCCTGCATCCAGTCTGTCTAGCCCTGTCAGAATTTTATATGTTTCAATGACATCCCCTCTCATTCTCCTAAACCCGAGTGAATACAGGCCGAGTCGACCCAATCTCTCCTCATATGACAGTCCTGCTATCCCAGGAATCAGTCTGGTGAACCTTCGCTGCACTCCCTCTATGGCAAGTATATCCTTTCTTAGGTAAGGAGACTAAAACTGCATACAATACTCCAGGTGTGGTCTCACCAAGGCCCTGAAAACTGCAGTAAGACATCCCTGTTCCTATACTCAAATCCATTTGCAATGAAGGCCAACATACCATTTGCCTTCCTAACTGCTTGCTGCACCTGCATGTTTGCTTTCAGTGACTTTTTTTTTTGATGTGGGCGTCACTGGCGAGGCCGGCATTTATTGCCCATCCCTAATTGCCCTTGAGAAGGTGGTGGTGAGCCGCCTTCTTAAACCGCTGCAGTCCGTGTGGTGAAGGTTCTCCCACAGTGCTGTTAGGAAGGGAGTTCCAGGATTCTGACCCAGTGACGATGAAGGAACGGCAATATATTTCCAAGTCGGGATGGTGTGTGACTTGGAGGGAAACGTGCAGGTGGTGTTGTTCCCATGTACCTGCTGCTCTTGTCTTTCTAGGTGGTAGAGGTCGCGGGTTTGGGAGGTGCTGTCGAAGAAGCCATGGCGAGTTGCTGCAGTGCATCCTGTGGATGGTGCACACTGCAGCCACAGTGCGCCGGTGGTGAAGGGAGTGAATGTTTAAGGTGGTGGATGGGGTGCCAATCAAGCGGGCTGCTTTGTCCTGGATGGTGTCAAGCTTCTTGAGTGTTGTTGGAGCTGCACTCATCCAGGCAAGTGGCGAGTATTCCATCACACTCCTGACTTGTGCCTCGTAGATGGTGGAAAGGCTTTGGGGAGTCAGGAGGTGAGTCACTCGCTACAGAATACCCAGCCTCTGACCTGCTCTCGTAGCCACAGTATTTATATGGCTGGTCCAGTTAAGTTTCTGGTCAATGGTGACCCCCAGGGTGTTGATGGTGGGGGATTCGGTGATGGTAATGCTGTTGAATGTCAAGGGGAGGTGGTTAGACTCTCTCTTGTTGGAGATGGTCATTGCCTGGCACTTGTCTGGCGCGAATGTTACTTGCCACTTATCAGCCCAAGCCTGCATGTTGTCCAGGTCTTGCTGCATGCGGACTCATTATCTGAGGGGTTGCGAATGGAACTGAACACTGTGCAATCATCAGCGAACATCCCCATTTCTGACCTTATGATGGAGGGAAGGTCATTGATGAAGCAGCTGAAGATGGTTGGGCCTAGGACACTGCCCTGAGGAACTCCTGCAGCAATGTCCTGGGGCTGAGATGATTGGCCTCCAACAACCACTACCATCTTCCTTTGTGCTAGGTATGACTCTAACCATCGGACAGTTTTCCCCCTGATTCCCATTGACTTCAATTTTACTAGGGCTCCTTGGTGCCACAATTGGTCAAATGCTGCCTTGATGTCAAGGGCAGTCACTCTCACCTCACCTCTGGAATTCAGCTCTTTTGTCCATGTTTGGACCAAGGCTGTAATGAGGTCTGGAGCCGAGTGGTCCTGGCGGAACCCAAACTGAGCATCGGTGAGCAGGTTATTGGTGAGTAAGTGCCTCTTGATAGCACTGTCAACGACACCTTCCATCACTTTGCTGATGATTGAGAGTAGACTGATGGGGCAGTAATTGGCCGGATTGGATTTGTCCTGCTTTTTGTGGACAGGACATACCTGGGCAATTTTCCACATTGTTTGGTAGATGCCAGTGTTGTAGTTGTACTGGAACAGCTTGGCTAGAGGCGTAGCTAGTCTTCAGCACTACAGCTGGGATGTTGTCGGGGCCCATAGCCTTTGCTGTATCCATTGCACTCAGCCGTTTCTTGATATCACATGGAGTGAATCGAATTGGCTGATAACTGGCTTCTGTGATGGTGGGGATATCGGGAGGAGGCCGAGATGGATCATCCACTCGGCACATCTGGCTGAAGATGGTTGCAAACGCTTCAGCCTTGTCTTTTGCACTCACGTGCTGGACTCCGCCATCGTTGAGGATGGGGATGTTTGCAGAGCCTCCTCCTCCCGTTAGTTGTTTAATTGTCCACCACCATTCACGATTGGATGTGGCAGGACTGCAGAGCTTTGATCTGATCCGTTGGTTGTGGAATCGCTTAGCTCTGTCTATAGCATGTTGCTTCCGCTGTTTAGCATGCATGTAGTCCTGAGTTGTAGCTTCACCAGGTTGGCACCTCATTTTTCGGTACGCCTGGTGCTGCTCCTGGCATGCTCTTCTACACTCCTC